>NC_037672.1:150711617-150871617 GCF_003255815.1 Theropithecus gelada
TCTGCTGTTGTCTTTGGGTTTCCCTAAACATTCCTTCTTATATAGAGTCTAAGGCTTGCAGCTCTTTCAGCTCTAACCTTTGGCTATTACACTGGACACCTGTTGATGTGGTGGCAGGGTGTAAGGGTAGTGAGAGCATTCTGTTATCATATGGTTAAGTCTCTTTCAGGCCTGTGTCCCTGGGGTGGCCTTTACAAGTGTTTCTCAACTATTTTGTTTCCCCTTAGGTGACACAGGAAGGCTAGAGGAAGCTGGAGTTGGGTTATTTCTCTCCCCTCATATTGGATGAGGCTCTTATTAATCTTTTCCCTTGCTGTGGTAGGCCTTGTTATGGAGAACATTCTGGATCTGGTTCAAAGTGGTCACTTTTCCCCTCCCCTGCTGGAAGCATGAGAACACTTCTTGGGTTTTCATCATAGGAACCTGGTGGGGTAGCTGGAGGTAAAACCTAAACAAAATGTGGGGTCCCTGACTGTGGCTCCCAGGAGTTTTTCACTCTCACACTACTTTATGCACTGCTTCCAGCAATCCTTCAGAGTTACTACATTTGAATGTATGGCATTGTCGCTTCTGCTTTCAGGAAGGAGATCTCAGCTATGATTTCCTGCATTCACCTGTCTCTCTAGATTTTGAGGTGGTGGTTTTCCCTGTGACCTCAATTCTCTGACAGGTCTAAGAAAAGTCATTGATAATCAGTTTGGCCAGTTTTTTTCTTGTTGTAAGATAAAAGTGTTGACTTCCAAGCTTTTTATATGTTGGAGCTGAAACCAGAAGTCCTTCCTATTTTTAAAAATTTCATCATTTTAAATATCAGGAAACAAAGGCTCCTTGTAGTTAAATGAGTAGCTAGAATCTTCCTATTTCTAAGCCAGTACTCTTTCCTTTCACCATCCTGCCACATTAGGTTGGTGCAAAAGTAATTGCTATTTTTGCTATTAAAAGTAATGGGAAAAACCACAATTACTTTTGCACCAACCTACTGTATCTCACAAAATCAGCCCAGGAAAATGTCCTCAGAAAAAGCATGAGACTGAATAGCTGGGCATGGTGGCTTACGCCTGTAATCCCAGCACTTTGGGAGGCCAGCCAAGGCAGGCGGATCACCTGAGGTCAGGAGTTCGAAACTAGCCTGGCCAACATAGTGAAACCCTGTCTCTATTAAAATAAAAAAATTAGCTGGGTGCAGTGTCAGGCACCTATAATCCCAGTTACTTGGGAGGCTGAGGCAGGAGAATCTCTTGAACCTGGGAGGCGGAGGTTGCAGTGAGCCAAGATCGCACCACTACACTCTACCTGGGTGACACAGTGAGACTCTGTCACACACACACACACACACACACACACACAAAAGCATGAGGCAGAATAGAAGGGGTGGCAAGGCAGGATAAGCAGATGTACTGCTTTGTAAGTCAATATTTGAGCATTCTCTCTAGCTTTACAAAAGTGTCCAGGAAAGGATTCTTTTATTAGCAAACTGCTTTTACAGCATATGATTACATTTGCACAAATGTTATATACAAACAGTATCTCTTGGATGCTTTTGGAGTCCACTAATAGTATTGAACATTTACTATGGATCAGTCACTGTACTTGAAATTCAAAGATATTTAGTGAGCTTGTTCTTGATACGAGAGCAAATAACTAGTGAGGTTGAATTCTAGCCTCTCTGCAACTAATTAGTTATATGTCTTTGGCCAAGGTTTTTAATTTCTCTGAACTGTATTTCACAAAGGGGATAAAAAATAATTACCTCTCAAGGTAACTGAGGTAAAGTACAGAAAGCACTTATCACAGCTGTAATAATAGTAATTTACATATAAATTTATATATAATAATTTTATGTATAATTATGAGTATTATAGTAATTATAATATATATTAATATGCTACTAATATTGATAGAGGTTATATCAAGTCATGGAGATAAATTTCACTATATAGCCCCTTGTAGAAAAGAGCCAGCAATGTTGTGAATCTTATAAACATGTTCAAAGCTCTCAGTAGCTAGTCTTATACATGCCACGAAAAACAATTAAAAGCTAGGTTCTCTCTGGATGATAGGGCAATTTAGATCAGCATTTATGCACACATGTCTGTCAAATTCCATCCCAAAGACTTTAAATTCAGTAGTGTATTAGGCAGTGGGTTTTTTTGATATTGTTCACCCAAGTATAAGAAAGCTGGAAGCCAGTGTTAGAATAAGCTAGTGGTACTCTAGGAACAATTTCCAGCTCAGATGGTTGCAAACATCACCAACAGTGCCTGAAATGGCTGTGCTCTGATGACCACTCTGGAGGTGAATCCCCAAGAAGGGATGCAAAGCATGGGGCAAAGTCAAGGCTACAGCATGGGAAAGCTGGCCTCTCATCTTGAGCTACAGATTGAGTAGCCCCTCAATAGAGACATGCAGGGGAATGGGGCTACTCAACCTGTTCCTTTGGGATGATACCAATAATTAGATGGATTGATGCGCAAAGACGTAGAATATATTCCAGAGACCAGCCAAGTCTATGAGCTAACTCAGCAGTCTCAAGGCACCATGAGACCTGAATCTGTCCTTGACTATGGTGGGGGCGACTTTATGCAGGCTTCTGGCTTTGTCAAAGTGCTAGACAGGATCACCATGATCATTATCATCATGAGAGGCATGATCACAGGCATCTGGTCACCTCCAAAGTGATCCTTAGGACTACAGAGCCCCACTGGGTAGCCATAAAACATAGAAGCTGTGTGACAGAGGGACATAGAAATAGCAACCTTAGAGAGCAAAAGTGGGGTGACTAAAGGAATCAGGGGGAGGTGGCAGTCAAAAGCAAGTCCCTGGAGAGGCATTGCAGGTAGCATAGCTTGTGCAGTTAGCAACAGGAAACAACTCAGATGACTCCAACTAACCAACAGAGGTCAGGGTCCAGGGTGTCCACCTAGTCCAATGTAGCTGAGTCATCTACGGTCAGACCCTTCCATGGCCACAAGCCCTTAAAGGGGATTCTGAGGCATAAGCAGGTCTGTCTTTGGCCAGGTAGAGCCAAAGTGCTTCAATACAGGACAATATGTCTTTGTGCATATGCCACCTCAAAAATCATCAAATCTGGCCAGGCGCAGTGGCTCATACCTGTAATCCCAGAACTTTGGGAGGCTGAGGTGGGTGGATCACCTGAGGTTAGGAGTTTGAAAACAGCCTGGCCAACATGGTGAAACCCCATCTCTACAAAAAAATACAAAAATTAGCCGGATGTGGTGGCAGGCACCTGTAATCCCAACTACTTGGGAGGCTGAGGCTGGAGAATCACTTGAACCCGGGAGGCGGAGGTTGCAGTGAGCCGAGATCACACCATTGCACTCCAGCCTGGGCAACAAGAGCAAAACTCCAACTCAAAGAAAAAAAAATCATAAAATGAAAATGTTGCAGGAGTGGTACGACACAGTGCAAGTCAAGGGCTCCTGGGGCATTGTTTCCTTTCAAGGTCAGGGGGCTTCTTATGCAAAATCCACACCTGTGTTACTATGAAAAAAGAACATTTTTTTCTACATCAACCCAGAGATAATGATTAATTATAAAGAAAGAATGAATAAGGCTATGAACTGATTCCTTATGAATCCAGGTTTCTTCCTACATGAGGACTCTAGAAATTTTATCTTAGATACTTCCATTTTGCAGATAAGGAAACCATAGTTAAGATATATTTAAATAGCTTTTCTTTGATATGAGTGAAGTACTAGTGAGGTTTGATTCTAGTTTCATTTACTTAAAAACATTATCCAAGTGCAATATAAAGGGTGTTTATTATAATTGATAAGACAGTGGTGACATGGCAGAAATGGATACATTTGCTTTAAAACAATAAAATGAGATTCCCCTTTCTAAAGAAAATGTTCAAAATTGCCTAAACTTAAATATAATACAGAACTCAAAAGAATTTCTTTAGACCCTGTACTATATGGGAAATAAATTCTATGGCAGGTAATAATAAAATAATATATTGGTCTAAGTCAACACTTCATGTGTTGCAGGCAAGTTGAGTCCCTCAGGCTCTATAATGGCCATTCCAAGACCCAGAACCATGTAGAATGTTAACTGAGGACCTTCTCCCTTTGCGACACTTCTCCATTTAGTCCATGTTGGAATCTAAACCAGAGGATTTTAAAGTGTAGTTCCAGGACTGGCAGCCTCAACATTACCAGCACCATGAGGGAAATTGTTAGACAAGCAAATTCTTGGGTCACTATTGAATCAGAAACTCAATGGACAGGACCTGGGAACTTGATTTAACAAGCTCTCTAGATGATTCTGATGCACCCTGCTCTAACCATTGAGAACTACTGCTGTAAACATTGCGATGGCAAGGTCTCAGGCCCAACAAGGCCCACAGTATAACTCTCAGGCCCTGGTGGTGAACATGCTTGAATGAGATTGGTCTGTGAAAATGAAATCTGGCTCCATGTTGCTGAGGTCAATGCAGTGTGTGCATGAACACATTTCCATGGATATGTAAACAATGCCAAGATAGTTTACTACTAATGAAACAACATTAGAGTGTCTTAGTCAATTTTGTGCTGCTATACTAGAATATGACAGATTGGGCAATTTACAATGAAAAGAAATTTATTTCTCACAGTTCTGGGGGCTCAGAAGTCCAAGATTGAATGGCTGGCATCTGGTGAGGGCCATCTTGCTGCATCATCTTATGGCATAAGGCAAGAGGGCCAGAGAAAGTGAGAGTGAGAAAAGGTGGCTGAACTTATCCTTTTATAAGGAACCTACTCCTGCAATAAAGGCATTAGTCCATTCATGAAGGCAGAGGCCTCATGACCTAATTGCTTCTCATTAGGCCCCACCTCCCAACACTGTTGTATTGAGTATTATGTTTCCAACACATGAACTTTGGGGGACACTTGAACCACAGCATTCTGCCCTGGCTCCAAATTCATGTTTTTCTCACACATAAAACATATTCATTCCATCCCAATTGCTCCAAATTCTTAACTTGTTCTGGTGAAAGTCTAGGGTCTCATCTAAATCAGATATGGGTGAGACTCAAGGCATAATTCATCCTGAGGCAAATTCCCCTCTAGCTGTGAGCCTGTGAAATTAACAAGTTCTCTTCCTCCAAAATACAATGATTGGTCAGGCAGAGGATAGACATTCCCATACCAAAAGGGAGAAATAGGCAAGAAGAAAGGAGTAACAGGCCCCAAACAAGTCTAAAACTCGACAAGGTAAACAATACTAAATCCTAAGACTTGAGGATAATCTTCTTTGACTCCATGTCCTACTTTCTGGGCATACTGATGTAGGGTTTGGAACCCTGAGGCCTCAGGAACAGCCTTGCCCCCATGGCTTTGCTAGGCTTAGCCCACATAATTCTCACAGGTTGGAATCTCGTGTCCATATCTCTTAGGCTCGAGTTGCATGCTGCATGCCCATAGCTCTCCTGGGCTGGAGTTGCATGCTGGTAGTTGTATAGTTCTAGGACTTGGGGGCATCCCCACCCTGAAGGACTCCCCTAGGCCTAGTGAGGACTCTCTGCTATGGCCGTGACTCCACACTTCTGCTGGGCATTGTCCTCCTAGGCGCTCTCTGTGGCAGCTCTACCCCAAGACAAATCTTTGCCTAGGCCCTCTGGTTGTCCGCAACACCCTTTGAAATCTAAGTGGAGGCTGCCATGCCCTCACAGCATGTGCCTACAGAATTAGTGCCACCAAAGTTTAGAGCTTGTACCTTTCAGAGCAGCAGGTTGAGCTGCACCTGGGCTCCCTGGAGCCACAGCTGAAGCATCCAAGGAGAGTGATGCTGGAATGCAAGGAGCAGAGTCCTGAGGTGGCTCTGCTCACTGGTCCTGTGTAGAGCACACTGGGGAGTCACCCCAAACCACTCTGCTCTCCTGGAGCCCTGGGCCTGTGATGAGAGAGGCAGCCTTGAAGGTCACTGAAATGCCTTCAGGGTCATTTTCCTGTTGTCTTGATTACTTGCACCTGGCTTCCTTCTGGCTGTGTTAATCCCCTTTATCAAAGGGTCACTTGGCTGCACCCTTGCAAACCTTTTTATTCTTTACGTAGCCAGGCTGTGAGTTTTGCAAATTTTATATTGCTTCTCTTTTACTTATAAATTTCATCTTTAAATCATTTATCTCTTCTTTCATTTTACTATATGCAGTTAAAAGAAGCCATGCAGGTCCTTCAATATATTGCTTAGAAATTTCTTTCACCAGCTATCCTGGTTCATTGCTCTTGAATCTGCCTTCCATAAAGCCCTCCAGCATGGACACAGTTAAGCCAAGTTCTTTCTGACTTTATAATGAGGATGGCCATTACTTCAGTTTCCGATACCTTGTTCCTCATTTCTGTCTGAGACCTCAGGAGAATGGCTTTTACTGTTCATATTTTCACTAATATTCTGACTATGACCACTTAAGTAATCTCTAAAAAGTTTCAGCCTTTCTCTATAGTTCTTTTCTTCCTCTGAGCCCTAACCAGACTCGTCTTTCATACTCCATTGTTACAGCAAGACCAGCTGTTTCTAGCTTGTTCCTTCAAACTCTTCCAGCCTCTGCCCAATTACACAGTTCCAAAGCTGCTTCCCCATTTTCAGGCATTTGTTATAGTAACAGACCCACTTCTTGGTACCAATTTTCTTTCTTAGTCTGTTTGGTGCTGCTATAACAGAATACTACAGACTGGGTAATTTATAATAAACAGCAATGTATTGCCTCATGGTCTGGAGGCTGGAAAGTACAAGACAGAGGGGTTTGCATCTTGCAAGGGCCTTCTTGCTGTGTCATCTCACGGCAGAAGGTGAGAGGGCAGGAGAGAATGAGAGAGAAAACGGGCCCACATTCATATTTTTATAATAAACCCACTCCCACAAAATTAATGGCATTAATCTATTCACAAGGGCAGAGCCCTTATGGCCAAATCACCTCTTATTAGGCCCCACCTCCCAGCACTGTTGCATTGGGGATTACATCTCCAACACAAGAACTTTGGGGGATACCTTCAAACCATAGCAGACAGCCTAAACCATTTCTTTTGGCTATTCCTAATCCTTCTTTTCCTGGACTATTGGCAGAAGTTGTTCATGCATGAAAGGAAAACTGGTTTACTTAAACCAGGATTTCTCAGTCTTGGCAACATTGACATTTTAGGCCAGAAAATTTTTGTTGTAGGGAGCTGTTCTGCATTGGAGGATGTTTACCAGCATCCCTGGCCTCTATCCACCAGGTGCCAGTAGCAACTCCCCTCCCCATCTACACCCCCCACAAATCTTGACAGTCAAAAATGTTTCCAGACATTGCCAAATGTCTCCTGGTAGTGAAATTGCAGCTGGTTGAGAACCACTGACTTAAACCAAGGCAGTTCCTTCAAAGTGGTAACCAAGGGAGAATGTGTCCTGGAAAAAAATAGTCAAGCTGATACAAGCTGGAGCAGGCTCCCAGCAGCTACAGGGGTGACTCACATTGTAGGATCGACCATGCCTCTGTCTCCACTGAACCAGCACTATCTGGGCAATGACCAGAATGCAGAGGAAGATCAAGATCATTTCCACGTGCATGGATTCGTGGCCCCGGTGCATCTTGTACATCCTCTCCTGCTGCAGGCTGGAACCGGCAAATGAGGTCATCTGAAAAAGCCCTCAACCTTGTGCGTTTAGCAAACAAACAAACAAAAAAAAAACAAACAAACAAAAAAAAAAAAACCAACAACAACAAAAAACACAACAAACAAAAACAAAACAAAACAAAAAAACGGGTTTGGCTCACAAAAAGCAACAGGGGGTTTCAAAGGTAAGGGTTGGTAAGTTTTGATTGTAAAGCTTTTCTTGGTTTCTTCCCTTTCCCTAGATCTGGAGAAGGAGCAGCTGGGAGGAGGAGCCTGACTCTCTTAGTAAAACCAGTTCCTTTGCTTTCCCATGTGGTTGGCCTCAGCCTTGTCTTTTAAGTTAAGTGATGGGGCTAAAAAAACTAATGAGCCCCAGGAAGACCTGGGTTCCAGTCCCTGATCTGCCACTTCATTGCCTCACAACCTTGGGGAAGTCATTTATCCTCTCTGAGCCTCAGTTTCCTCATTTGCAAATTTCAAATAACCATCCTTCTGTAACTGACAAGGTTGTTGTAAGACTATAAAGCACATGTTATTGTATTTGTATCTACATGAGGAATAATTATTATTGAGCTGCATCATATGAAACGTCAATTTTGGAAAGTCAAAAACAGTCCAATGTTGGTAATTTTAAATCATTTGCTACTATTCCAAGTAAAAGGATACCCTGCAGATGGTGCTTATGCCAGAGGAGAGAATATTATCCATGGGGCAATGGAAAGCTTTTGAATGGGTTGTATAAATTGTTACAGAACTATTATATAGAGAAAGAATAGGCTTAAGTATTATCTTAGACACGCACAAACATTCCCGTGATGGCTGAACGTTACCGTTTTAGTTGGATGCTTAGTTTTGCACAATTGTAGAGAAAATCAACAAAATACTTTGTCACCTGGTTTAACGTTCTGGAGTAGCCTTGATGAGAACCTAGAGCAGTGGTTCTTGACCTTGTCTGTAAGTTAGGAATCACTGGGAAGCTTTAAAAAAACCCTTAACCCCCCATATCCAGATCAATTAGATGACCATTTCTGGGTGTTAGGGGCCTGAACTGCACCCTCTCGAAATTCATACACTGATGTCCTGGTCCCCTGTACTTCAACATACCAACCCAAACCTGCCAGCACTTTAATCTTGGACTTCAGCCTCTAGAACTGCGAGAAAATAAATTTCTGATTTTTAAGCCACCTATTCTGTGGTATTTTGTTATGGTATTCCTAGCAAATAAATACAGATTTTCAGGATGGGATGTGACATCAGGAATTTTTCAGGCATCCCATGTGATTTTAAGGGGCAGCCAAGATTGAGAACCATGAGCCTAGAGGAAGAGAAAGAGGCCCAGGGTCAAGATGAGTGAACATGGGGAAAAACTATGAATGCTGTCAGTTACTTTCTGAATATTGGTTATCATTATCTTTCATCCCTAGTGTGGCACCATCAGTCACAAAATCTCTTAAAGTTTCCACTTACATCTGGTTACAGTATGCAGTTAGCTAGTGTACCACCCAGAAAACACCGCAGGGTAAGTCTGTGCCATGAGATAGTGACCTTTTAAAGGCACTTGATGGGTATGTGGGTCGGGTTCTCTCCCTCTGCCAGCATTTCTACAGCTACTCCAAAGAGCAGTGAATGTTTCAGAAAAGGGTCTCATCCAAATCCCAAGGGTTCCCCCTGCTGGAAAAGGTGTGGAAATCAGCCCACAGAGCCCAGTAAATACTACTGCTGAAGTTCAGTTTCTTTGAGAGGGATTCCCAGAATGTCAGTGCTGGAAGTTACCATAGATGGAATGAATCTCCTTCATTTATCAAATGACGAAGCTGAAATCCATATCAGGTAAGCAACTTGAATAAAATTACATGGCTATTAGTCTCTGTATTGGAAGCTGAGCTCAGGAGACAAGAATGATTTCTAGAAGCTCATTTAAACAAACAAACAAACAAACAAAAAACCAAACTTGTTCCCCTGAAGAAATGGGAAGAAAAATGAAAAACTACAAGTGCTTAGTTGTGGTTTATACAGCTCCAAATCTAAAATAGCTTTTTAATATTCTATATAATTAACAGACTTTGAACTTAGGGCATATAGATAAAAGAGTGACTTCATCATCAGTCTAAAATAGGACTTGCATAGATATAAAATACACTTTATGAGATTATTAATCTATTATATCAGATTAATCTATTATAAAAATGCATCTCAAATTGGTTAGCCTATGTTGAAGTACTTTGAAAAGTATATATTGGTGTACAAATGTAGTAAGTATTTTCTTTTTTGAGTAGGAATGCATCCAAAATTGACTCCTGTAATACAAAAAAGGAGGAGCTTTTCATTCTTATTTCACTTCATGTGGCACTCACAGGGCCCAATGGCCCTACAGTATGTACCAGAACACAGGGGCAATGTGTGTAGGAACAAAACTGGTGTATGTTGTGCCTAAAATAAATAGTAACTTGTGCCTAAAATAATAGTAACTTGACACAGCCATATTTTGAAGGTTATATTAATCCAGCTTTGTGTGACTGCATGATCTTTTCCTATGGATCATGCTGTAGAAAACAGATGAAATCCATGTGTTTTGGTCTATAGTATTTGTGTATCCTACCCCATCTTCTCTATCCTGGAAAATTTACAAATAAAATTATGACTTCATTCAATTTCTCAACTGTTAAGATAAAAATCTAATTTTTAGCAAAACAACTCTTAAAAAATACTAATTACTTACTTCCACGCATCTTCTGCAGAAAGCTTTGTATGAGAGATCTGAAAAACACAAAAAGGGCCCTTATCAAAAAACATCTTTGTTTTCTTGGTTTTTCTGTTAAAACCAAGACCATGTTGAAACTCAGACCATGAAAAATAACAGCATCACATAGTATTTGAATAATTTGGGATAAAAGTTCTAGTAAAACAATTTGCTTACAGAACTAAAACAACATGAAACAAACAAACAAAAAAAGAGTAATCAGGTCACTATTAATAAGTATTTGATCCTGTTCCTGGATCAGAGAATCAGATGAGGCTCCATTTCAATGGTTCTGTTTTGGCGAATCAGTCAAAGTTACAGAGAGTGGTCTCCCAACAGGCCATGCTACTCTGGCTTCTAGGATATGAAGTGTGAGTCTGAGCATCCCTAAAAAACATCTGTTTTGCTGATATCTTAAATGATTGCATTGAGTAAATATCTCCAATCTCAGTGAGTAAATATCATCTCCAAGTTCAAAGTTTCAGAGACAGAGCTGACCAGAGGCTCCGCTGATTTGGAGCATTCTTAATTCTCCTGCTAAGAAGGCATCATTACTGACCCCAGGAAAGGGAGTAATCTGGGCTTGTTGCCTTACAAATTGAGCTGGAAAGCACAGAGATCATCTCCAGAACTGTGCTTTTTGGATGACCTACAGAGTCCACCTACGGACTACCTTTTCTAGATTATTGCTAACCCACTACATCTGGTCATTTGAAACCTTTAAGGCCAATCATTGGAAAGACATAATCGTGTAACTTTGATGGAGAGCACAGAAGAGCAGACAGCCAATGTTTTTGCCCCCAAAGTAGAACTTAGCAGAAAGGGACCTGTGGAACAAAGGAGGAGATTCATGCAGCTTGATTACCTGAGGCTTGCTTCATTCTTGGAACTCAACACTTGAGCCCAGCTGTTGTGACTTCCATTTGAATATTAGGGACCCACCTGGTGGGACCACCTGGGGACAGGGAGCCATTGAGAAGTTGCCAGTATTATCCCCTATGCCATCCCCTTCTTCTTTCCTGGCATCACCCAGAAAGGTCCTGGCATTGTGCAAATACTGCCTAAACGTATACTTTTCTATTTCATCCAAAGCCTTGTTCTCTCTTAAATGTGTGAAAGAAAATCTTAAAAGTACTAGAAGAAAACATGGATAAACATGTTTATAATTCTGCAGTGGAAAAGGCATTTTTAAGTATAATGTAGAGCCCAGAAATTATAAAGTTAAAAAAATGACAGATTTTGAGGACATTTAAAATAAAATGCATTAGAGTCCTCAATATTTGAAAGACAAATTGAACTGGGGAAAGCATAACATATGTGAGGGGCAAAAAGCTAATAAGCATATGTGAAAAGGGCTTTTATAATTTAATCAAAAAGAGACAGATTGTCCAAAAGGGCAAAGTACATGAATGAGAAATTCACGAATTGAGATATACAAATGACCAATTTACGGAAAGGTGTTTAAACTCACTAGTAATAACTGTGTTTAAAAAAAAAAGTAAAAATGAGGTCTTTTATTGAAACATGTTAAATAAAAAAAGTGCACTTACCTCCTCTCCCTCCCCAAACACCACTAGAACAATAGCAAAAGGATATAAGCCTCCAAGTCCAAAGAGAATGAGAGAGGAGTCCAGAGCAGCCAATTCTGAAACTACCGGCAGATGGGCCAGCAGAAAGGGACACTGGGACACCATAGGGCAAAAGACACCGAAGCCCACCAGCATGTGGGCAGTGCAGAGCAGAATGTGTGTGCAAATACCCTCAGGAGGGTTGTGGATTGCAGGGTCCTGGGGTGTCTAGAAGTGGGGGATGCAACTGGGATTAGTAAAAGAAGGTTCACCGAAAGTCAGTTTAAGGTTTGGAGGCCCCCACACTAGCAGAATACTAGTGGTTAAACCAGAGGCACCGGCAGAGAGGCACCAGGCATGTGGAGGGAGAGCAGAGGACACTGGCAGCCCTCACCTGAGTCTAGAGAGCCCTAGCACCATCCTCCCTGGCAGCATCAACTCTAGATCAGGCTGCAGGGGCCCTGCCTTGCTTTAGAGGACCCCAGACATCTCAAACCCTAAAACGCAAAATAACTGTGTTTTTATCTTTTCTTTTTCTTTTCTGTGTTTTTATCTCTCTCTTTTTTTCTTTTCGAGGTGGAGTCTTGCTTGAGTGCAAGACTAGACTCCAGGCTAGAGTGCAATGGTGTGATCTTAGCTCACTGCAACCTCCGCTTTCTGGGTTCAAGTGATTCTCCTGCCTTAGCCTCTTGAGTAGCTGGGACTATAGGCACCCAACACCATGCCTGGCTAAATCTTTCTATTTTTAGTAGAGACAGGGTTTCACCATGTCGGCCAGGCTGGTCTCGAACTCCTGACCTCAGGTGATCTGCCTGCCTTGGCCTCTCAAAGTGCTGGGATTACAGGCATGAGCCACTGTGCCCAGTGTCTTTTCTGTCTCTTAAGAAAATATTTTGAAAGTCTGGTAATTGATTGAGTGAGTAGACCCTAAATGGAAAGAGATGATGTAGGGCTGACACCCCAGGGGACTGGCAGGTTGGGGAGAAGAAAAAGAATAGCCTGTGCTCTGGGAAACTGGAGATAAAGTTTTGAAATTTGGCCATCCCACACCATCTAAGTGGGATCTTGGTTGATGAGGCTCCTCAATTAACTGCAGTGAGGTAGTCTGGGAGCAGCTTGGAACTGCTTGGAAATCCCAAGTCTGAAAAGTGAGGTATGTGGTGGGAGATCCTATCTACCACAGCTTCCTTGGGAGTCAGTGAGGTCAGTCCGCATCCCTGGTTTAGGCACTGTAGTGGGTTGAATTGTGTCCTCCCAAAAGATATAGTTTGAGTTATAACCCCCAGTACTTGTGAATGTGATCTTATTTGGCAATAGGGTATTTGCAGATGTAATTGAGGACCTCAGAATGAGATCATCTGGATTTAGGGCAGGTCCTAAATCCAATGACTAGTGTCCTTACAAGAGAAAGTAGTGGAAGGTTTGACATCCAGCAACACAGAGTAGCAAGGCAGAGCAGATGGCCATGTGAAGACAGAAGCAGGGACTGGAGTGATGCAGCCACAAGCCAGGAACACCTGGAGTCACCAGAGACTGGAAGGGGCAAGTAAGAAGTCTTCCCTACAGTCTTTGGAGGGAGCATGACCCTGTTGACACCTAGATTTTGAACTCCTGGCCTCCAGAATTGTGAGATAATACATTTTTTGTTGTTATAGCAGCCCTAGGAAACTAGTACAGGTACATTGAAACTTCCATCTTCCCTGTCCCAGCAGATCCCTGCTACCACTCAAGCCTGCAGCCAGCAGTGCAGGTAGGGAGAATGTGGCTACACGGGCCACAGGTGGACCTGCAGGCAGGGCTGTGAGAGCAGATCAGTTGATAAAACTTAGACATGTGGCATGAGGCCCTCCATTTGTGCTCTTGGCCTAGGCATGTTAGACATGGGCTTGCCCACTTAGCTGGTAGCCAGACATGCCCCTTACACACAGAATGAATCAATCTAAGCCAAGAGAACAGACCTATAGATATGGACAGTCCTTGTTCTCTCTATGAAAAGGCCCAGCCAGGTCACCCTCCACTGAAGACTGCCTGTCAACAAGCTTTCCCTGGTACCAATAACTTAACAGTGCTGTACTGTCTCACCTTAGATACAAGTGGACAATCAAACATCACAAGACGTTTGAGACAGGAAAGAGTTCTGCACCCATGATGACAAGAACACTGTGCTTTAAAGAATATAGAAAAACAACCGAAAGCTCTTAGAAATTAAAAATAGGAAGACAGAAATAAAAAATCAAATGAAGAATTGAAGATAAATTGAAGAACTCAGAAATAATCAAAGAGATGGAAAACAGAAGAGAAAATATAAGAATATCAGAGAATTGGGCCAGGAAATCTCCTCATGTCCAAAAAAAAAAAAAGAGTTCTAGAACCAGAGAAGAAGATAACAGATGGCAGGAAGTTTAAAAGCAATTATACAAGAAAATTTCCAAGGACTGAAAGATACCTGTTTTAAAAATGAAATACCCACCTAGTACCCAGCCCGATGGATGAAAAAGACCCATATTTTTGTATATCTACATAAAACAATCTGTAAGCTATAAAATGATAACACAGATTCATATTTACTGACATAGAAATATTTTCATGACATATTGTTAACAGAAAAAGCATGCTTCAAAACAGTTGTGTATAATCTGAACCTATTTATGTAAATATAAAGTTACATAAAGAGACATGTGGAATTAAAAAAGCCCAGAAGAATGGCTCCCAAGACATTAACAGGAATGTTCCATGGGTGGTGATACATCCTGGGCATTTACTTTCTTTTTTATACTTCTTTACATTAAGTGTATTCTACATGAACATATGTCACTAAAAAGAACAATACAAAAGTAAGCTTGCCTCTGTCCTCTCTTTTATTCCTTTCCTTGTCTGATCAGTTGCCATGTCCTTTTTTCCTGTTCCAGCACTGTATTTGTATCGATCTCTTATATCTTTCTTTTGGCTAGCTAAATCTGTGTGAGCTCCAGATGTTTCTGAATGCCTCCTACAGAGCCCCACTTGGGAATCTCTCTCTCAGATATGTGAATTAACCTGCCCTAAAATGAATATAGTTGTTTGCCCCCAAGCTGTTCCCACTTCGTGTCCCCCCCACCCCTTCTCGGTTAACCGCATCCTGTTCTATCTATCCAATTGCTCAAAGCAGAAAAGCCTGGGGCATCATCCCTGCCCCTAACCAACTCTGTACCTCCAACCCACTACTCTCCTGTTGACCCTGCCTATAAATGCCTCACAAACGTGCCCCCGTCTCTCCTCCCCTATGGCTTCTATGCCATTCATTTTGTCATTCATTCAGCAAATATGGAGTGGTGCCTCCCGTGTGCCAGCCACTGGGTTAAGAGCTGGCATTCAAGGGTGAGAAAGACAAAGTACCTGTTCTCATGAATAGGACCTTGTGTTCTAGAGGAAATGATGCACAATAAACAAGCAAACAAAACAACTGCCTAATAAAGTAAATTCTATGAAGAAAATAGAATGTGTGATAAAGAATAACCAGCAGGGGGCAAGGGCTGTCACTCCTTAGGCTAGGGTGGCTAGGGGAGGATGAGATGGAGGCCAGCATGCAGGGTGTTCCCCTCCTCTGAGGCCCTTGCCTTCACTCTCTTCCCTCTTCAGACAGTAAGAGTGCTCCCATTAAAGGTCGACTGATCCTATTGTCTTTCTGCCTGAAATCCAACATGGCTCACAAGGCCCTGTATCCCATTTCAGCCTCCCTTCTCTCCATTGCCCCTGCACACACCCTCTGCTCCAGCCAAGCAGAGCTTTTCTGTCCCTGAATGCTCTCCGTCCACTCCCAGCCTCCATGCTGGGTTGCCTCATTTCTGCTCATCCTTGGATCCCACTTACTCCAGCACACCCTTTCAGTGAGGCCCCTCCCAGGATATCTACTCACCTTGAACATTGTTACCAGACTGCATTGTTGATGACTTATTTACTTACCTGAATCTGTAGGGGGCCAGGGCTGCCCTCATCCCCACACTGAATCCCCATATCTCGCACATGGCACACTCCATGTGTTTGGAGACTGCCACCCCACGCCTGGAATTGGCTCTCATCATCTGTCACCTGAACTGCTGCCTCCAAACTGATTTCCCCACTTTCAACTCTTCCCTCACAAAATCCACCTGTTAGAAAAATCTTTCTAACCCAAGTGGCAAAGCCAGAACAATGAACTCAGAAACTAGTGATGCCCCTGGGCCACATGTGAGTGCCAGGTAGGAATGTTAGGTTTAGAGAGCTGTATTCATTGGTAAGGAATTCATGTCACAAGGCAAGGCTGCATGCCTGTGGGTGCAGAGGAGGGGCTGTGTGTGGCCTACCCCAAAGCAGAGAGCAGTTTTGGGGAAGTGGTGGGTCCTCTCAGCTCTCAGGAGAGATCCGAGCCAGGAAAGCCAGCCTTAGACAAACAGAAGAGGGAACTCCTAAACCCATGCTCTCTGCTCTCTCACACTTCAAATTTAAGGAGTTTCAAACATACCTAACCAGTTGCAGGCTCAAAAGACCCCGGGGGTTGTAGCTGGGGAGGTGGAAGATGGGAATAGGGAGATGGTGTTTGTCCAGTAAGGTACGCTGGAGTTAGGGTCTCACATCCTAAGGTTGTATGTTACTGTTCATTTATTCATTCCATATTTATTGAGGCCCTGCCATTTGCTGAGACTGTTCTAGATCCTGGAAATACAGGAGCAAGCAAGGCAGACCACCTGGCTTGTCTGCTGGAGCTTTCATGCTGAAGGAGGTTCTTAGACAATCAAATACACACATAGATGTACTTCGGGTAGTAATAAGTGTGGTGAAGGAAAATAAAATAGTGTGAGGTTCAAACTAAAGGGAAGCTATCAGATAACAGGCTGGCCAGTAACTATCTCTATTTTCCCTTTCTTATCCCCAGCTCTAGTAAAGTCAAGAAACCAGCACTTCTTGACCTTTGATGTGCAGATGAATCACCCTGGGGTCTGGCTAAAATGCAGATTTCGATTCAGTGGGTCTGGCATGAGAACTGAGACTCTGCATTTTTAACAGGCTCCCAGGTAATGCCTTGGCTGCTGGGCCCTGGACCACACTGTCTTGCCATAGGGATTAAGGGAAAAGCTGTGAGTCCCTCCTAGGGCAGCCTCAACAGAGAGGCCATATCTCCTGAGGGCAGCAGACTAGGCAGTGATGCCAGCCTTAAGGAAGAGCAAAGATCAGCAGCAAAGCCACCAGTACTAGATCCGCTGGCCCTCCTGGCATGCATTCATCAATTCAGAACCTCCCTTTCGATGATCTGGGTTTGAAACCAGCAAAAAAGTCATGAAGTTTCATGATAAGTTTCCCCATTTTGTGGTATACAAGTCCCTCCACAGCCTAGCCCACCCTTATTTTTTGCTATAAGCATTCCTGACCCCTAGGTTTCTGCCAGTCAGAGTGGACAGTCCCCTCTCTCTGCCTTTTCCCATGGCCATCCATCCCAACATTAAAAATAATCTCCAAGCCATTTGGTACTGCTGTTCCCTCCATCTAGAATTCTCTGGCCCATGAGGTCAGATCCTGTTCATTCCCCAAAACCCAGCTCGAACGCCACACCCTCACGGGTTGGAGGAGAAGAAGGGCAGTCAGGAGCAAGCCCTTCTCAGAAATCTTACAGCTCTTTGCCTGAACCTATTTTGGGACACTAATCTCTTCCTACCCGCTCTATGAGTGATTTTTGTTGTTGTTTAAGAGTTATTTTTGTCCTCATTTTACGGATGGGATTTGGGTTCCTCCAGGTAAGACCTACCCTCCGCCACCCCCAAACTCTCCTGGTACCTGGATGCAGCCTAAGAAGAATTGTCCTATGAATAAAGAATAAATTAAGATTGGGTTTGCAACTGACGCCAGCAGGAGCAGAAATGGGCTAGGGTGAGCACCAGGCAAGACAAGCTGACGATCAGGGTACACATCTTGAATCAGAAATCCTGGACACAGACCAGCAGTTTGCGTGGTAACAGGTCCTCCGAGTGATTCTGAAGACACTCGAGTTTGAGAACCAGAAAGGTCTAGCCAAGAGCCTGGAGCACACCCCTTCCCCTCCCTAGGTGCTTATGACCTTGACCCTGGGCCGTGGGGGCTTCTGCCGAGGAGGGAGGAGGGCACGGGCGGTCACTGAGGAGGGCGGAATTGTAAGGGGTGAGCCTGGAAGAGAAAGTGCAAGGATGCGAGGAGAGGGATGGAGCGAAGGAAGAGGATCAGAAGGAAGAAAGGAAGGTAGCGGGGACCGCACAGAAGTGGGAGGGAGGGAGTGGAGGAGGGACTGGCACCCCTCGCGGTGGCATCTTCCAGAAGGTCATCTGTCCGTCCCCACGTCCTTCCAGGGCTGATTCTCCCCGGTGGGGCCCGGGGTCTCGGAGACCAGTCTGTGCAGCCTGCCCCCCGGCACCAGCGTGAGCCCCGGGACCCCGGCCTGGCGTCCCCCACGCCCGCATCCCCGGCGCCAGTACCTGCTCCTGCTGCGGGGGCGCCTCCAGCACCGACTCTGCCTTCCGCGCGGCCGCCCCCGCCCCCGCCCCCGCCCCCGCGGCCATGCCTGCGCGCCTGTGCGTTCCAGCGCACAACGCCTGCCGGGGAGGGTCCCGCAGAGTCCGCAGAAGTAGGCGCCGCGGGGCCGCGGGAGCCGAGGGTGAGAGCCGGATCTGCGGCGGAGCGGCGGCTCCGCCTGGGTTGTGCGGGGCGGGAGATGGGTGCCTCCCGGCGCGCCCCGCCTCCGCCCCCTGCACGCTGGCCAGCCTCCTCCCCAGCAGCGGCCTCGAGGTCGCCAGCACCCCCGGCTCCTTCAGGACCTCAGGCCTCTCTGTTGGGAAGCTATTCAGCCAGCCATCGCCGCCAGTAAGGCGTCCTGAACCCTACCGGGTGCGTGTGGCGGGAACCAGCGGTTTTGTTACCCGGCGGCAGGACTGGAGGAGGGGTCAGAAGTGGGTAGGGAGAGATAGGGGAGTAGAGGAGTGGAGTGAGAAATGGCGCTGGGGAGGGTGCAGCGGGGGGCTGGGGAGGAGGGGAAGAATGGGGAGGACTGTGAGGGGGCCTGGGGGGTGGGGGGGGAGGGAGGGAGAGGAGGGGAGGGAGGGAGAGAGGGGGAGAGAGAGAGAGAGAGAGAGAGAGAGAGAGAGAGATAGAGATAGAGATAGGGATTCCTCAGCTGTCTTCCTCAGAGGTGTTTATTAGGAGGCAGGAGTTCGGATGGCTGTGCAGATACAGACTTTCCTCAGTTATCTGTGCTTCCACCAAAGATGGTGCCGGAGAGAAACTCCAGTTTAGGGAGAGCGCAGACCCTCTTGGCCCCTGTGCTGCTCCAGGTCATGCAGGGCCCCTGGGACGCAAGCATCTTGCCTTTGCCCCTCTACCTCCAGGGTTTCCCCTCCCCCTTTACAGCTTAGGCCTAAGCCTGGCTTCAAGGTTGAGAACAAGCTGGGACGTTTAGGCAAGACTTTAGAAATACCTCGGTTTTGATTTGGGGAAACAGAAAAGAGGAGCACGGAATTAGATCTTGTGTCCTACGAAATATGGCTTACTCCATTCCAGTGTGTGATGGCTCCTATTTGTCAACACCTACAAAGGAGATAAACGGACTAAGATGGACATTTCTCTGCCATTGTGGAACGTAGAGCCTAACAGGGGATAGAGAAAAATAAGCATCTAAGTACAATTATCACGGATGATGCCTTGGTTTTCCAGCCTTAACTGGGCATCAGAATCCCATGGAGGACTGCTGAGTTTGTTAAAACTCAGAGTGCTGGCCAAGCACAGTGGCTGATGCCTTTAATCCCAGCACGTTGGGAAGACAGGGCGGGCGGATTGCTTGAACCCGGGAGTCTGAGACCAGCCTAGGCAACATGGTGACACCCCATCTCTATAAAATATACAGAAGTGAGCTGGGCGTGGTACACTTGTAGTCCTGTAGTCCCAGCTACTCAGGAGGTTGAGGCTGGAGGATCGCTGGAGCCCGGGAGATTCAGGCTGCATGAGCTGTGATGGAACCACTGCACTCCCGCCTGGACAACAGAGCGAGACTCTATCAAAAATCAAAACAAAACAAAAACCTTCAGATTGCTGGAGTTGAGCCCTAGAGTTTCTAATATAGTAGGTCTAGGGTGGGGCCTGAGCATTTGTCTTTTGAACAAGTTTTCAGGTGCCGCTGGGGCTGTTGCCTACATCTGAAGACTACCTTGTAGCATGATCAGAATGTGTTGGAAAGAGTGTCTGAGATGGAGAGAATAGGGGATGTGAGGGCCCGGAGGCTGGAGAAGGCATAATGAATTGGAGAAATAGAAATCATGGTTAACACTGATAGAATGCATACCGTGTGCCAGGTGCCGACCTGAGCACTCTACCTGTGTTAGCTCATTCAGTCTTCGTGACAACCCTGTGAGGTGGGCATTGTGACTGTCCCCTTTTTACACAGGAGAACACGGAAGCACAGAGAGGTCCAGAAGTTTGTTCAAATTTTGAGGCTAATAGGTGGGGCAGTGGGAATTTGAACCCAGAGAAAACTGACTTCATGGTCTGGGTTCTTAATCTCTCAAGGAAGTAGCTGCAAAGGTCAGCAAGGGCCGAATCCACCAGATCCACATAAATAATATTAAACAGTTTGGACTGTAGCCTCAGGAGAATGAGAAGCCATTACCGAGTTTTAAGCAAGAAAATGACATTACCAGACTTGCCTTTTGGCTTCAAGAGTGGGGAAGAGGGCTATGACTATGACTCAAGACAGAGGGATCAGCCAGAAAGCTATTGCTGTAGTTTCAGCTCTCAGGATGACAGTGGCCTTGATGGTGAGAGTGAGTGTGTGCAGGGATGGAGTGGAGGGGAGATGGAGAGATGTGTTTGGGGATGGGAGAACTAGGTAATAGAATCTATCGTACTTGATTCATCTCCAAGCATGGTGCCCAGGCATGTGGCTTGGGCAGTGTAGCATTTGGGCAGACAGTGCTGCCTTTACTGAGAATGGGAATATTGAAAGAGCAGCAGATTTGGGGACACAAAAATAGTGGGTTCATTTGGACATGTTACATCTCTACCCATCTTGTGGCCTGTGTTCATGTGGCAAGAGCCATTTTTTTTTCTCTCCAGCCCAGGATATCCTCACATTCATCTAGATTCTCCCAAGGCAGCAAAATAATAAAGTGAAAATAGTCCATATGGAGATGGATGTTCCCTTTCTATAAAATTCTGACCTGTTATTGTTATATAAGTCTTAGGTCCCTGATTTGAAACTCTCTCTCCTGATTGATTGGCACCAAAAAGACCCACATACTTCACTGGAAACCCATGTACGTACAAAGGTATCATCTTCCTTCTGTCTTCAGCTCAGCAATCATATCAGAATAAAACTCAAAAAGTGCATTTCTCCCCCATCAGTAATGATGGCTTTGCTCTAATCTATCCTCCTCTTATACCTGGTTTCTTCTATGATCAAATTGCAGATATTCAGAATGAAGATCTAATTTCCCAGTAAGTTAGGCAATGCTTTCTGGCGTAGTTCACTGAACCAAGGTTAATTAATTTGAAATTTTGTTTTCCAAATCAAATGGTTGGCGGCTGACTCTGTCTTCTGTCCTGGAATAGATGGACTGTGTTCTGCTGCTTAACACTAATCTCTTCGGCCTTTTAGCTGTAGTCTGTGCATCCTCCTTCATGTCCTGCAATCCAGAGTCCTGAGGTGGTTGTAATGATGCAATGGAAGAAATTAGCTAATGTGGTAAATGTGTTTGAGAAACAAGGTGGGGTCAAGAATCACTAGCCAGTTGATTGTGATATTTGGTGCAGGAATCAACAGACTCAAGGAACAGAATGGGCACATACATTTATGAAAAACTAGTTTTATGAGAGGAGTGGCAAATCAGCAGAAAAAAATTGATTATTTAGTAATCGGTTTATCCATAAGAAAAAAAAATTATATCATACCAACACAAAACTGGTGGTTAGAAAGCAAAAGTTTAAGATGATCTAAAAGAATGTTTTTACGGTCTCAAGATAAGAAAAGATACATTAGGCCGGGTGCGGTGGCTCAAGCCTGTAATCCCAGCACTTTGGGAGGCCAAGACGGGCGGATCACGAGGTCAGGAGATTGAGACCATCCTGGCTAACACAGTGAAACCCCGTCTCTACTAAAAAAATACAAAAAACTAGCCGGGCGAGGTGGCGGGCGCCTGTAGTCCCAGCTACTCGGGAGGCTGAGGCAGGAGAATGGCGTAAACCCGGGAGGCGGAGCTTGCAGTGAGCTGAGATTCGGCCACTGCGCTCCAGCCTGGGCGGCAGAGCGAGACTCCGTCTCAAAAAAAAAAAAAAAAAAAAAAAAAGAAAAGATACATTAAACAAGACTCACAAAGAACAAATTGCAAAGAAAAAAATGTTAGCCTATATTAAAATGAAAATTTTCTGTACAACAGAAACTTGCCATTAAAAAAGAGGCAAGCCATGAACCAGAATGTATTTGTATATATCTCAATGACAAAGGACTAGTACTCAGAACAAGTAGAACTGCTAGAATTTAATTTTTAAAAAGCATAGATCAATATAAATGGGCAAGGGATATAAATCAATTTGTATAAATAAAATTTATGAGACTTTAAAAATAATTTTAAGGGAATTAATGATTGAATTTATGAATATGTGGATCAATTCAGAGTCCACACTTCACAGCAATGCTTGTATATGTTTGGTTACTTGTTCTGCTGTGGCTCCGTTCAGCCTTCCTACCCACAGACCACTCATCAATTTTCCCCCTTTCTCCTCCACTTTCTTGGGGCCACCAAACTACCTTGGGCCCATGGTGCCACCTAATGGTTAGATCTTGCAGAATTCCATTGTATTGCTTTGCAAATGACCTTTTTCAAGTAACTTCCTTTTTCAATTTACTCCTTTCCTCTTTTCTTGTCTTTTTCATATTTCATATACCATATACAGATATCTCATGTCTTTTTCATATTGCCAAATAAAATGTGTATTTGATCCTTAGCTTTAAGCTAGATTAAATGATTCAGAATGTCTCCAGCCAGGTGCAGTGCTGGTCATATGTGGAGTACGATGGCAGAGGGAGACTCCAGGCAACTGGCAAAACTTATCTTCTGTGAAGGGCATAGCAAGCGAGAGGTTCCTCTACATGGGGGCAGGGCTGGGAGGTAAAAATCCATCCAGTCTGTGTGAATATCCAAGAGCTTGTCTGATCTCAGAAATCAGTATGAAAAAGACACCAAACTTTCTGGACTCCAGTGATTCTTGGGGCCAGGGTTGGATTTGTTATAAATAGGAATAATCATCCAAGAGGGAAAGGATGCTGAAGCCAGGTCCCATTTTGACTGATGAAATAGCTGCATAGGAATAACCAGGCTAACTTCTTTTCAGTCATCCGAACCCTCCATTCCACCCCCGCCCCAAACTCCTTTCTGGGTGCTAGGTTGGTCTTCACATGCAGACACTAGCTCCTTAGAGTTGGCAGAAATCCTGCAAGTTGGTCTGATTACCAACTGTCAGGGTTCCTGACTTACAGTCCCAGTTTTCCTTGGCCCCTCTGCCTAACTGGATAGAGTTTTCATCTTCCTTTAGTTAAATCTGTTTTTGCCTAAGCACTAGTACTCAAAACAAATGAAAGACTTTTTAATCTCATCCTTTAATTATTAGTATTGTAACACTATTGATTTCCACTCTTTTGGGCTAAAATGTGTGGTGTTTAGATATATCATGGTTACATGGCTTTTTGTGAGCTGGCTTGTAGCCCTAATTGCCATTTATAACATTGCTTCTATGGAAAAGTGCATTCTGCCTTTCAAACCACAGCCTTCCAAATGCACGTTTGAAACACAATTCATTTGTGAGCTGGGAACCATCAGTATTAATGTCTCTTGGCCCATGGCAGCCCCGCAACCAAATGACATGTGGTTTAAGGTTTGTGTAACAGCCGGTTCATTTAAATAATGTTAGCTAGGACTCAGCTTTCAGGTTCTCGGATTTCTGGTTAATTTCGAATAGAAGAGGCAGCAGAGTCGCAGCATTCAGACAGTGTATGCATGGTGCTCCCTGCTCCCTATTGAGTAATGGCACATTCTTTCTTTTAATGGTTTACCCTGCAGGTTTTAGGATTGAGCCTCTTCCGAGGGCAAGCTTTTCAGTTCTGTTGAACAATTGATCTTGAAAAAGAAGAACTCCTTTTAAAAAACAACTATACTTTCAAGCCTGGAAGTTCAGCTAGGGTCATTCCAGTTTATTGAGTGCAGGGGCCCTCTCAGCAGGAGGGAAAACCACATTTAAATCCTTGATGGGGCTCCTTCTCCTCCCCTCTCCTTGTCTTCCTTTCCCCAGTGCCTCCTCTAAGAAGTTTCTTCTTTACTAAGAAGCCAAACAGCCCGTCCCAGGCAAACTAGTCTCCACTGTCCTACCTATAAAAAGAGTTAATATTTATCAAACACCAACAGTGTGCCAAGGCACTGGCTAAGTGCGATATATGTCTGATATTATTTAATCCTCAAAAGGACTCCCAGTGATAGGTATCACCATCCACAGTTCACAGATGAAGACATTTAAGTCAAAAGAGATGAATTGCTTTATCTAAAATGCGTAGCAGCAACCACTGCTGTTCCAGTGGCCTAACCCCTAGGTTGTGTGGGGAGGCCCATTGCTTCACTGGAGGTGCCCTCAGGGAACGCTGTCCTGATACCGTGTCCTGTGTTTTTGTT
This sequence comes from Theropithecus gelada, assembly GCF_003255815.1. Classification (NCBI taxonomy): domain Eukaryota; kingdom Metazoa; phylum Chordata; class Mammalia; order Primates; family Cercopithecidae; genus Theropithecus; species Theropithecus gelada. The sequence continues at coordinate 150,736,207 of NC_037672.1, forward strand.
TTCATTTCTAGTTAAGACCAAAGACTTGCCCTCATAATTCCTATACTTCAGATTAATTGCCAGAGGTGCAAGATCACGTGCACCTATGTCCCAAAAAGTCACATTTTGGTGAAAGAAAAGTACTAATATTCTTATTTTTTCTTGATTTTAGATATTTGTCTTCCCTAGGGGCTTGAAACAATCAGTTATAGAAGCACCAAGAGCACACAGTTATTTTTTGCCCTCCTTCTGGCCTGAACTCTTACTCTGCTTTCTACCCATGACAATAGCTAAAACATTTTATACTCCTGAATAGTGTCAGGTGCTTTACATATATTTAATCCTAAAACAGCACTATTGAGGCGGGAGAATGGGGTCTGAAGGCAGGGAACCTAAGGCCAATTCACACAAACTTCCTGGAACTAAATTAAAAGGAAGAACCTGCACTCTGGCCTACTGTCGGTCCATTCTAGGACCTTTATTTGCATAAGGCACCAGTCCATGCCAGCGTCTGATTGGCCACGGGCCAAACCTGCACTCTGGCCTATGAGTGGGCCATTCTAGGACTTTCATTTGCATAGGGTGCCAATCATACCTTTGTGGATTGGCTGCAGCCCAATTCATTTTGGCCTCTGATTGGCAGTGAGCTAGCCCTTCATTTACGTATGGTGTAACCAATGAGAGACCTCTAGAGGGTACTGAAACCCCAGAAGACTTTGCTACCCGGGCTGTTGAGCCACTTGTGGCTCTGGTTGCGTTCTGTGAAGTGTGCTGTCGGTCCTATTGCCTTCTGCTTCAGTAAATCTAGGCTTTCATTGCTTACTCGCGGGTGCTGTTCAATTCTTTGTTCAACGCACCAAGAACCAGGACAACTCATGATTAGAACCTTACACTCGGTACCAGGTAGGTTATTATAATAATCCTCATTTTACAAATAAAGATGAATAAGGACTTCTGGGCCATCCCCTCTGCTTGTGAAGCCCTTTCATTTCCTCATTTAAATCTGCCAAAGTCCCACCCCTCTCCTGTTCCCTCCCCGGGCTTTCTCAGAACCCAGTGGCAATACATCTCTCAGCCTTTTGCTCCCAGCTTTTTGCATCTCCCTCTACTCCAGACTGCTTTGTTTTAAAGATGCTTGTAAGTATGTCAGCCACCCACTGCAAACGCATGGAGAACAGAGACCCTCTTTCAATCTTCTTTCATTGCACCACTACAGCTTGTAAATACCTGGCCTGGAGCCAAATCAAATGGGCGATCCTGCCCCCAGGCCGCTCACTGGCTTATGCAGGGAGAGTGAGGACAGGTGGTTTTCCTTAGCTCATCACCTGCAGAGGTTCCTCCAGGAAGGAGAGGGTGTCATTGTCAGTGTGGCCACAGCCTTTCCTTATTTATCCATTACAGGACCATTGAGAACTTGGCGCAGGATACAGACTTTAAGAAAAGAGATATAAAATGTGCTTTTCAATTCTCAATTGGAAAAATATGGAACTAGCCCAAATGCCCGTCAATCAATGAGTGAATAAATAAATTGTGTTATATACATACAAGATGGAATACTACTCAGCCATAAAAACGAATGAATCAATGGCACTAGCAGCAACCTAGATGGGATTGGAGAGTATTATTCTAAGTGAAGTAACTCAGGAATGGAAAACAAAACATCATATGTCCTCACTCATAAGTGGGAACTAAGCTATGAGGATGAAAAGGCATAAGAATGATACAATGGACTTTGGGGACTCAGGAGGAGAGGGTGGGAAGGGGTTGAGGGATAAAAAGATACAAATTGGGTTCAGAGTATACTCTGCTTGGGTGATGAGTGCACCATAATTTCACAAATCACCACTGAAGAATTTACTCATGTAAACCAAATACCACCTATTCCCCAAAAACCTATACAATTTTTTAAAAAATGTGCTCTTAACGTATTTCCATGCAATGCAGAGTGTATACTCCTTATTTTATAATGAGTTTATACTTTTATAGTTGAGTATATCTTATAATACTCATATTTTATGATATATTCTTATAAGCATCTACTACTTATTGTATAATTTATTACTCAAAATGGGATATACTTTTGCCATCACTTAGAGATGCCAAGATATGGGTGGGAGAAGGCAAGCAGTGCGAACGGTAAGGCCTGGGTCTGCTCCATTCCACCTGTTCTCTTAGCCTTGTATTGAGTGAACATACATTTTGGTATTTAGCCATGTAACTGCTGACAATATGTGGCACAAGTGAGTGTTGGCAATACAGTTGGTTTTAAAATTTATCCTATAAATGCAGTAATCCTAGCACTTTGCAGAATAGCTAGAATAGTGCACACAGGAAAATAAAACACATTTACATTATTTGGGAGTATCAGAAATAGAATATCTGTGTTTTGGGGTTTTTTTGTTGTTGATTTTGCCTTTTCTGTGGAAAGGATTTCAAATATTCCAAGTTACTAAGTGGTTATAAACAAAAATTTTGTGCTAGGCATGTTATCTAAGTATGGGTATTTTTCTTTTTTCTTTTCTTTTCTTTTTTTTTTTTTTTGAGATGGAATCTCATACTGTCACCCAGGCTGGAGTGCTGTGGCGTGATCTCTGCTCACTGCAACCTCCTCCTTCCAGGTTCAAGCAATTCTGAAGCCTCAGCCTCCCGAGTACGTGGGATTAAAGGCACCTGCCAACAAGCCCTTTTTAGTACAGATCAAGTTTCACCATGTTGGCCAGGCTGGTCTCGAACTCCTGACCTCGGGTGATCCACCCACCTCGGCCTCCCAAAGTGCTGGGATTACAGGTGTGAGCCACTGCCCCCGGCCTAAATTTGAGTATTTTTAAAATTAAATATGTTGATATAAAATTGATTAATATGTTTAATTTTTGTAGTAAAAACGTTCTATGGGGCTTTGAAAGAAGGAAAATTTTAGAAACCATCCTGGATGTGATGGTTAGTAGGTAATCTAAGGAATAGTTAGGCTTTACTAGTGTAAGATTTTCCTGATGATCTTACAGATACCCTTGAAAATGGCCATGGTTTTGGTGATGACTTTAAGTGAACAACTCAAAGGAAGTTTTAGCCTGTGATAAATGTGGGAGAAGGGCATTGTCTGGGCCCACACACTCACTACAAGACTTGAATCAGAGCCCTGCCTTGCTCTCTGGACTGTTTTGGAGAGAGGGTCTCTATTTTTACCCCTTGGTTAATTTGTCTGTACTGTAAGTATATACTTAAGGCATTATTAGCAGTGAAGTGAAGTTGAAAAAGTCTCTTGGTAATATGTTGTTTGCGTGAAGAATCGCCAAATAACATGGTCAGAACTGGTAACCTAAGCAAGAAAAACTTGATCATTTACTGAACTTAGGGTGGGGTAATTATCTTTGCTTTCTGAATGGCATGAGCAATGGAAAGGACACCAGCCAATAAGGGATTAACTACCAATAAGACTATTCAGAAAAGGAAGAAAAGGTGGTAAGTGAAGTTAAGTTTGGTTTAATGTGTATTCATTTTGAGACACCTCTAGGCTACACAGACATAGTTGTCCACAGTTAGGAGACAAACTGAAGTCAGAAGAAAGGTTAGAGATAAAGATTTAGTTTTCAACAGTGGCAAACTTCCCAGGAGTGAATAACATTTCCTAGGACGTCTATAATGTGAGAAAGGAAGGAGGTACAGGAATGTAGTTGGTAGTTAAGACAGTGGCATTTAGGATCAAACACATTTGGCCTCAAGTCTTAATTATAATATACCCTAACTCTGTGATCTTGGAACATCTGCCTTAAAAAACAAACAAACAAACAAACAAAAAACAGGCTTGAGGTATCATTTATATACTTTATGATTCATCCTTTTTGAAAAAGTTTATGATTCTGTGTTTTTTAAGTATATTCACAAAATGACTATCACCACTATCTAATTCCAGAACATTTTTATCACCCCAAAAAGAAATAGCTGTCACTCCCTATTTCCCCCTTCTATCCCCTGGCAACCACGAGTCTACTTTCTGTCTCTATGGTTTGTAATAAATATTATATATAAATAGCATCATACAAGAAGCCTTTGTGCTTGGCTTCATAGCATAATGATTTCAAGGTTCATCCATGTTTTAGTATGTATCAGTACTTCATTCCTTTTTATAATTGAATAATATTTCATTACAAAGACATTTACATTCTATCTATCCACTCATCATTTGATAGACCTTTGAGTTTTTTCTACTTTTTGGTTATTATGAATAATGATGCTATGAAAATACATATACAAATGTTTTATGAATATATGTTTTTAATTCTTTTGAGTATATATCTACAAGTGCAGTTGTTGGTTCATATGATAACTCTATGTTTAAAATTTTGAAGAACTGGTAAACTGTTTTCCAGTTGTAGCTGCATCGTTTTACAACCCCAGTAGCAATGTATGTGGGTTCTGATTACTTCACATTCTCACCAACAGTTATGATCTGACTTTTTGCCTCTAGCCATTCTGGTGAGTATAAAGTCATATCTCTTTGTGGCTTTGATTTGTATTAAATACTTTCCTACAGACTAATAATACTAAGCATCTTTTTGTGTCATTATTGTCCATTTGAATGTCTTTTTTTTTTTTTTTTTTTTTGAGACAAGGTCTCACTTTGTTGCTCAGGCTGGAGTGCAGGGTGTGACAGTGATTCTCTCGCCTCAGCCTCCCCAGTATCTAGGACTGCAGGCACATGCCACCATACCTGGCTAAGTTTTTAGTTTTTTATAGAGACAAGATCTTACTGTGTTGCCCAGGTTGACCATTTGAATATCTCTGGAGAAGAGTCTATTCAGTTCCTTTGTCCATTTTTAATTTGAGTTATTAGTTATTTTATTGTTGAATTTTAAGTGTTCTTTATATATTCTATATGCCAGTCTTTTGTTAGATATATGCTTTGCAAATTTTTTTTCTCATTCTTTGGGTTGTCTTTTCATTTATTTGATAAAACTTTCGAAACATGAAAATTTTAAATTTACCCATTTCTTTTTTTTTGGTGTCATATCTAAAAAACCGCTGCCTAATCCGGGGTCATGAAAAATTATTCCTATGTTTCTTCTAAGAGTTTATAATTTTAGTTCTTAGGTTTAGGTCTTTGATTGAATTTGAATCAATTTCTATATTTGGTGTGAGGTAGGGAGTCCAAGTTCATTTTAGTTTCCTTCCTTCCTTCCTTCTTTTCTTGATTTTCTTTCTTTTCTTTCTTTCTTTTTTAGCATGTGGCTATCCAATTGTCCTGGTACCATTTGTTGTAAAGACTATTCTTTCCCCATTGAATTACTGTCTTGGCACCCTTGTGAAAAATCAATTGATCATAATATAATGGTTTCTTTTGGAATTCAGTTTTATTAGTTTATATGCCCATCCTTATGTCAGTACCACAGTGTGTTGATTGTCGTGGCTTTGTATTAAGTTTTAAAAAAGGAAAGTGTGAGTCATCCAACTTTGCTCTTTCTTCCCTCCACCCCACCAAATTTGTTCTTCTTTTGCAAGATTTTCTTCGCTATTCCTGGTGCCTTGCATTTTCATAAGAATTTTAGAATCAGTTTGTCAGTTTCTGCCAAAAAGGCAGCTAGAATATTGATAAGATTGTATTGAATCTATAGACCAATCTGGGAATATCACTGTATTAATACTAAGTCTTCCAATTCAGGAATGTGGGATGCTTTTCTATTTATTTAGTTTAAAATTTTATTTCAATTATGTTTTGTAGTTTTCAGTTTACAAGTTTACACTTTTCATTTGTTAAACTTATTCCTAATTATTTTATTGTTTTTAATGCTAAATAGTTGTTTTCTTAATTTTATTTTTGTATTGTTCATTGCTATAGAAGTATATTTGATTTTTGCATATTGATTATGTATCCTGTAAACTTGCTGAATTCCTATTAGTTGTAGTAGTTTTTCAGTGTCTTCTTTAGAATTTTTTATATGTAAATCATGTTTTCTGTGAATAGAAGTAGTTGTTTTACTTCTTCCTTTCCAGTCTGGATTATCAGGCTCTCTGTCTTTCCCTTCTGCTTCTTTCTTTCATTTTTTGGTTTTCTCTTTTTTCCAGATTGTGTTGCCTAGAACTTCTAATACTATATTGAATAAGAGTGGTGAGAGAGTACCATACTTGTTTTTTCCTGATCATAAAGGGAAAGTATTCAGTCATTCACTATTAAGTATGATGTTAACTATGAGATTTATGTAGATGGTTTTATCAGGTTTAGGAAGCTCCTTTTTATTGCTAGTTTACTAAGTGTTATTATCTGAAAAAATGTTGGATTTTTTCAAGTGCTTTTCAGCATCCGTTGATATAGTCATGTGATTTTTCTCTCTTATTCCATGAATATAGTGTCTTATATTGATTGTTCTTTATATGATAAATCAACCTGGCATTCCTGGGATGAATGCCACTTGATCATGTTGTATAATTGTTTTAATATACAGCTTCATTGTTAAGGATATTTGCGTCTATGTTCATAAGGAATATTGGTCTACAGTTTTCCTTCCTTGCGATTTCTTTTCCTGGTTTTGGTATCAGGGTAATATTGACCTCATAGAATGAGTTGGAAAATGTTCCCTCCTCTTCTGTTTTTTTTTTTTTTTTTTTTTTTTTGGAAAAGTTTGTGAATGACTGATGTTAATTCTTCCTTAAATGTTTGGAATTCACCAGTGAAACCATCTGGGCCTGAACTTTTCTTTGTAGGAAGTTTTTTGATTACTGATTCAAACTCTTCCCTTGTTGTAAGTCTATAAAGGTTTTCTACTTGCTCTTGAGTCAGTTTTGAAATTTTTTGTCTTTCTAAGAATTTCTCAATTTTGTCTAGGTTATCCAATTTTTTAGCATGTAATCTTTCATTGTATTATCTTATAATCTCTTTTATTTCTGAAAGGTTGGTAGTAATAGGCCACTTTTATCCCTGATTTTAGTAATTTGGGTTTTCTCTCTTTTTATTTTGGTCAGACTAGCTAAAGTTTTGTCAATTTTATTGATCTTTTAAAAGAATAAACTTTTCATTGATTTTATCTATTATTTTCCTATTCTCAATTTTATTTAAGTCTGTTGTAATCTTTATAATTTCATTTCTTCTGCTTGCTTTGAGCTTCGTTTACTCTTATTTTTTAAGGTAGAAGTTTAGATTATTGCTTTAAAAAGATCTTTTTTTCTTTTTAAATATGGGCATCTGCAGCTATTTCCCTCTGAGCATTGCTTTAGCTGCATCCTATACATTTTGGCATTGTTGGGTTTTTGTTTTCATTCACCTAAATGTCAAGCACATTTAGGAATGTGTTGCTTAATTTCTGTATCTTTGTGAGTTCCTCAAATTTCCTTCTGTTATTTATTTCTAACTCCATTTCACTGTGGTTGGAGAGCATACTTTGTGTGGGTTTAGTCCTTCTAAGTTTATTGAGGCTTGTTATACAGCCTAATGTGGTCTATCCTGGGGAATGCTCCAGTTGTACTTGTGTGGTAAGTTCAAGGATTTGGGGGCTAATCAAGGAAAGACAGGAGCACAAGATGGCAGTGTTGTACAATAAGCTTTTTAGGTGGTATTTGGACAGGGATGCTGTGAGAGGGGAAGTCTCTCACAGCAAGAGACCTTCGAGAGACAGGGCCACCATCCAAAAGGGGAAAAGGGTAAGGGAACTTCTAGAGGGAAGGGGAATTGGAGGTGGGGCTCATGTGTCTAGGTGATGTCACTCAGCAGCAAGGTGGAGAGTTTTGGGATCAGATGGCTTTGAAGGGCAATATTGGGTGGGGTCTTTTCTAGCCACATAGTTTGTCTTATCTATGACAAGCAGATATGGGATACATTTAGAGCCTATTCTGTTTTGCAAAACTGCAGGGCATGCAAAACAGGATAGGCACTAAATGGCAAAAAATATACTTATTTAGGATATATTTATGGCAGTTAGATGTAAGAATTTAGTGTGGTCCTGATGGGCTTTCAACTACTGGTCCCAGCCTCTTGTGAAGAAGTAAACAACATGAAGGCCAATATACAGGGACCATCTTTGGCCTATTTATGTAACAACTTGGGAAAAATGTGCATTTTGCTGTTGTTTGGTAGAATATTCTCTGGATGTCTTCTAGGTTTAGTTGGCTGATAGTATCATTCAGGTCTTCTATTTCCTCGTTGATCTTCTGCTCTCGAAAGTATGGTTTTGAAGTCTCCAAATATTGTTGTTGAATTGTCTATTTTCTCTACTTTGTCCTTTCTCAGCACATCCATCCCCCCTTCTTCTTTGCCCACATAACTCCTTATATCGTAAAGGATTCATATTGGTGATCTATCTGGCTTTGTTGGGCAGAGGTTAACTTTACTGGTTTGGGGATGGTTTTGTTTAATTTTTCTTTTCTAGCCCTGCATTGCTGTGAGCTAGTGCACACATTCTAATCCTCTGTAGGACAAGTGTTTAATGGTTTTAGACTAGGAAATGTATTAGAGACCATGCTTTACTCGGAGCCCTGCCCTGCTTTTCACTTTCATCAGTGAGTGTTAAATTTGTTAGAAGTTCAAAACACTTAAAAGATTATTATGACCTCCCCACACCATTCCCATATTTTATTCCAAAAACAAACAAAAACACCAAAATCCATTAACTTAGTTTTAAAAATATAAACAAGTACACAATTATCTGGTTTTCTCTCATGATGACTATTTTGATGATTTTTTTGAAAAAACAGAAAATTAAGTGCTTTTTTTCTTTTCCTGTTTTTGGAATTCCCACTTTATTGGCACCCTAAACACAAAGCTTCGTCCATTATGGAGGCACTATAAGAAAGTCTCCTTTGTCCCATAGGACCTGGATGGCAAGTTTCTGGGACATAACTACCACTCCCTCCTCCCATGCCTATGGCAGACACCATCACAACCATACATACATCCTCTTCCATGAAATGTCTGTAAATGCTTTCCTCATTTTCTAAGTGCTTTGTTTGATTTTTTTACTGTTAAGTTTTGTGAGTTCTTTGTATATTCTAGATACAAGCCTTTTATTCTTAATCTGTCATTTGTTTTTTTACCCTCTTAACAGGGCCTTTTAAATACCCAAGTTTTCCATTTTTATGAGTTTTACTTTATTAATTTTTCCTTTTGTGGATTGTGCTTTTGGTATCAAATCTAAGAACTCTTTGCCACGTTCTAGGTCTTGAAAAGATTAATTTGTCTTATTTTTCAAAAGCTTTTATAGTTTTATAGTTTACCCTTAAGGTAATGGTTCATTTGAGTTAACTTTTATATGCAATGTTAGATTTAGATTTTTAATTTTTTTATTTGCCTGTGGGATATCCAGTTGCTCCAGCACCTTTGTTGAAAAGGCAATTTCTACTCCATTGAATTCCATTCACATCTTTGTCAAAAGTTAATTGAGTATATTTGTCTGGATTCGTTTCTGGATTCTGTTCTGTTCCGCTGATCTGTTCTGTCCTCCACACTGTCCTGATTACTGTAGCTATATAGTAAGCCTCAACATGGGAAGAATGATTTCTCCCACTATATTATTTTTCAAAATAATTTTGGCTAGTTTAGAGCATTTTTATTTTAACATGTATTTTAGAATAAGGTTACCCATGTTTACAAAAAGCTTGCTGAGGTTTTGATAGGAATTGCTTTAAATCTGTCAGTCAGTTTGGGGAGAATTGACATTTTTACTATATTAAGTCTTCAAATCTATGATCATAGCATATCTCTCCAATTATTTAGGCCTTCTTTGATGTCTTTCATCAGCATTTTGGATTTATCAAAATATAGAACCTCTACATGCACTGTTAGATTTAAACCTAAGTATTTTATTTTCTTTGGAGCAATTCTAAATGGTTATGATGTTTTATACTAACAACAAACAGCTTGTTGGTATGTACAAATGCAGTCACTTTTGTGTGTCAATCTTGTATCCTGTGACCTTACCCAACTCACTTATTAGTTCTCAGAGTGGTTTGTAGATTCCTTGGGATTTTTAAAATGTAGATAATTGTATTTGTAAATAGACAATTTTTTTTAAACACAGTTTGTATGCCAGTTGTTTCTTTTCCTTGCCTCATTTGACTGTCTAGAACTTCCAGTATGATGTTGAGTAAGAATGGAGAGAGTGGACATCCTTGCCTTGTTCCTGATCTTAGAATGAAAGCACTTACCGTTAAGTATGATACTAACTGTAGGATTGTTGGTAGATGCTCTTTGAGGTTAAAAGCATTCCTACTTTGCTGACCGATTTTATCATGAATGAATATTGAATTTTATATGCTTTTATATCACATCAATTGATATGATCATGATTTTTTTCTTTAGCCTGTTGATATAGTAGATTACATGAATTAATTTTTGAGTATTGTACCAGGCTTGCATACTTCGAATAAACCAGCGTAGTTATTGTATATTATTCTTTTTATGTATCGCTGGATTTCGTTTGCTAACATTTTGTTGAAGATTTTCCTGTCTAAGTTAACAGGAGATATTGATGTGTAGTTTTCTTTTTTGTGTGTGCTGTCTTTGTCTGGTTTACGTGTTAGGGCAATACTAGTCTCATAAAACGAGTTGGGAGGCATCCCTTCCTCTTCTGTTTTCTGGAAGAGATTGTGTAAAATTGGTGTTATTTCTTTTTTAAATGTTTGGTAAAATTCTCCAGTGAAACTTTCTGGGCCTGGAGATTTTGATTTTTAGTGTTATTTTAATATGAACTTATTGCTACCCATAAGAACAAATGGGGCCCAGGAAGACTGTGTTTAGGGATGTCTGGGGAGGTTTGGGTCTCAGTTACTATTGTCCGTCATATGTGTATTTGTTACATTAGATCATGAGCTTCTTGAAGGGTAGCCATCATGTGTTGGTCATCATTGGAATTCCAGCACCTAGGACAGTACCTTGCACATACTGAGTACTCAGTGTAAGGTTGCTGAGTAATGGAACTGACTCTCAGCACTTTGATTGTTGCAGACTGGAACCTTGATGCTTCTTAGGGAAGCCAAGGGAGAAGAGGGCAGCACAAAAATGCCCGAGTCTTCTTTTGGGGGTGGAAAAGTCTTTTTTAAAGAAGAGAGAAGTAGATAATATTTGTGATCTCATTCTTCCTCTTGCCTGCCTGAACTGCTACCATTCAGGCCCTGAACTACCCAGTGTACCAAGAAGCTGGTGTGTGGAGCACTGGTGGTGGGGAAGAGCAGATGCAGACTAGTGCCCCTTCCTGCTGTGGGTGTCTTCAGACACAGAAACAAGTTCTGAGAATTATACTTCAGCATAGAGAATGGAAAGGAGATGAGAATGTATCAAGCTTAGGCATAACTTACTGAGTAATAGTTCTTAATTATTTATAGATGAGAAGACTGAGGCTTGAAGAAACTATTGACTTGCCTAGGTCTCTCTGAATTTCAAAAGTTACACCAAGGAACTTGACACTTTTACTGCAGCTTCTAGTCTGTTAAGTGATTTATCTTAATATACTTTAGATGATTCAGCTGTAGAAAATTTTGTACTGGTTACTGACACCAAGCTCTAGTGCTTTTCTCATTTCATAACATAAAATGATAAATTAATGGTTATTACTACTCTGAACTGGAACATCTTGAGACAGATTCTTTGCTTTGTCCTTCTAACACTATCTGCATTAACTGACACCTTTAGTAATTGAACTTTTTTTTAGCATTTACCTATCTGTATCACTCTCTGGACAGTAATGGAGTATATTTTAAAGTATTTTGTTTTATTATGTTTAATTAGTATTTGTTTCTGAACAATAATGTAACATTTTGCAAGTTGAGAATGTTTTAATGTTATTGACTATAAAACCTGTGGGTCTTATGCTAGATTTATTTGTAGTGTCTAGGGCAATAGCTTCAGCATAATGTTGCACAATATCATTGTTGATTGGTCAATATGTAAAACTGATGATACTTAATTTCTAAGGCTGTGTCTTAATAGAAGATGTTCTGGTTCAACTTCTTAAAAGTTCTCTTCTTATAAATACCTTTACCCAGATCCTAATCTCCACTTAAACCCAACATTCTATTTTCAACTCAAGTGAACCACTCTCTCTTCTAAGCCATCCCTGGTGCATGTACATATCTCCCTCTTAACATAGAGCATTGGAGTTATTTGTTTGCATGCCTCTCTTCCTTATTGGATTATGAGTTCCTTTTGAGAAGGATTCATTGCTGTATTACCAGTGCCTAACACAATCCCTGTGGAATACAAGTTGAAGGATGGCAAAATCATTGTGTACCCACCATCTAGACCAATGTCTGGCATGTGGTAAGCACTCAATTTGTATTTATTGAATGAATAAGCCAATGTCAATAGTTTGTGCTCAGTAAATAGTTGCTGAGTTAATAAATTAATTTGTGTTTGTGCAGTGTGTTTCATAGGCAAAAATCAAATTGTTCAATAATCCAGATTCAGTGACTGCATGAGGGATACATATACCAGGGTTTGCTTTTCAAGGTAACGCCATCCATTAAGAGCATTGCAAACTTGATAGTAAATAAGAGTTGAAAGATAAAAAGTCCAGCCAAATTATTTAATGAGAGAACAGGGAATCAGGAATTGCTATAGTTTGAATGTATCCACTAAAATTCATGTGTTGGGAAGTTAATCTCCAGTGCAACAGTGTTGCGAGGTGAGACCTTTAAGAGGTGATTAAGTCATGACGATTCTGCCCTGTGAATAAATGAATGTCATTATTGCAGGTGTGGATTATTTACTGTGGGTTCCTGATAAAAATAATAAGTTTAGTCCCTTTCCATTCTGTGTGTTGCACACTCTCTTACTCTTTCTCCTTTCACAATGGGATGAAACAGCATGAAGGCCCTTGTTGGATGCCAGTACCATGCTCTTGAACTTCCCAACCTCCAGAACCATGAGGCACATAAATTTCTATTGTTTGTAAATTACCCAGTCCATGGTATTTTGTTACAGCAGCAGAAAACAGACTAAGACAGAAATGGAGGGTGTTTTTAGACAAACTGATCCTTTTTAATCCTGTGAATTTCAATATACTGGTTTGTGCATGTAGACACTGCCTTCATCCTTTGTTCACTTAGAAAATGCTGTCCTAAAATCTTTTATAAATACCTCTTATAGAACAACTCATTTCTCCAGCTATATTATTAAAGGGAAGAGGAATTAAATGCATAGCAGATATGTAGTTTTTAAAAAACGTTTTTTGAGAGACAGGGTCTTGCTATGTTGCCCAGGCTGGTCTCAAACTCCTGGCCTCAAACGATCCTCTCACATCAGCCTCTCATGTAGTTGGGATTACAGATATGAGCCACTATACCTGGCTATTTAGGCTAATCCCCACTTTGGGCATTTTAAGATCATGAGTCATCTTAGGAAACTCAGAAGTCCAATATTCTTGATTACTTACTTTCTTCTTCCTATGGTGGATGGACATTCACGTTTTCATCTGCCCACAAAAGAAATCTGATAGTTGAAAAAGTAAGAATATAATCATGATTATTGATATGGTATAATCATGATCAAACAAAAACCTACCTGCTCTGCCCCAGTGAGCACGTCTCATTGGCTTGTGCCCTCATCAAAGATACGAACAAGAGGCGTGAGGTAGAAGAGTTGGAAAGTCTATGGAGAGACATATAGTCATGCACCACTAACAACATTTTGGTTAGTGATAGACTGTGTATACAGTAGTGGTCCCATAAAATTATAATGGAGCTGCCTTATACAGGTGTACCATATTTTATCTTTTATACCATATTTTTCTGTACCTTTTCTATATTTAGATATGTTTAGAAACACAAGTACTTACCATTGTGTTACAACTGACTACAGTATTAAGTACAGTAACATGCTCTATAGCTTTGTAGCCTAGGAGCAATAGGCTCTACCATATAGCCTAGATGTGTAGTAGGCTACACCATCTAGGATTAGGTGAGTACACTCTATGATGTTCACTCAATGACAAAATGGTTTCACAGTGTGTTTCTCAGAACACTCCCCTGTTTTTAAGTGAAACATGACTATGTATGACAGGAGGCAGACATTTGGGTGATACCAGAGCTGCTAACTCCTTAAAACATGACCAAAGGAGGCATGTATGTCATTAACCTGCTCCCCAGAACTGAAGTTTTTGCATTCCATTCCATGAGCACATGACTTTTGGCTTAAATGGAAAGGGAATGTTCAGGTGGGTCAGTTTCTTCCAAATTTTTCTTTCCATTAGTTTTGGCTCATTGTACATATTTCCCACTTCTGATTCCTGATTCCTTGGTTTACTGTTTCCTCTCTTTTTGTTTTATCTTATCTTCCCCTTTTTTCCCCTGCCTTTTCTAAGGTCCCTAGTTTCCCACTCTAAATATTTAAAATGAGTATTGGCCTTGATCCATGAGCACCCCCTTTTAATCCAGCCCATAGGCACCCTGTGAGTAGGGTGGGTCCTGAGTTGTAGAAATAGATGAGAAGCAGAGTCAAGTGGCAGCCCAGAGGAGCCTGAAAGGGGCCATCCAAACCATGTAGCCCAGGCTGTGGACTGTAGGAACTTTTCATTCCAGAAGAATTGAGATGCTGTAGAGAGATGAACATGGATGTACATTCAGGAAACTTAAACTAAATTGATAAAACGTCATCAGATAAAGGCTTTACATGAATGCCACTAGAAATTCCAGATTTGATGGGGAAACCATTGCCCTCATGTATTACCTGTACTCTTACTATTTGTAACTTATCAGTTATAAATATGTAATTATGAAATTTATTTTCTTTCACTCTCTCATATAAGCTTTGTAAGAACCAAGAGTAATGTCTGTATCCCCAGCACTTAGAACATGGCCTGACACGTTGCAGAGGCTCAATAAATATTTATTGAATAAATGAGTGCCATCATGTTTCTATAATCCACTTACAGGTTGAATAAAAGGCACAATTTGTGTTCAGAGAAGCCTTTAGTTTCAGCCCTGGCTCTGCCTCTGATGAGCTGTGCTGCTTAATCTCTCTGAGCCTAATAGAATTGCTGTGGAGAGTTCAGAGAAGCCTTTAGTTTCAGCCCTGGCTCTGCCTCTGATGAGCTGTGCTGCTTAATCTCTCTGAGCCTAATAGAATTGCTGTGGAGATCCTATACTAAAATGAAGTGTTTGGATGGACATTGCTGTGGTCTGAATGGTTGTGTCCACTCCAAAATTCTTTTGCTGAGATTGAATCTGCAATGTGTTGGTGTTAGGAGATGGGGCCTTTGGAAAGTGACTAGGTCGTGAGGGTTGAGCCCCATGAATAGGATTAGTGCCCTTATAAAAGAGGCTAGAGGGAGCTTGTTCACCCCTTCTGCCATGTGAGGACACAGCAAGAAGGCACCATCTGTGAAGCAGAGAGCCCTCATTAGACACCAAAATCTGCCACCACCTTGATCTTGGACTTTGCAGCCTCCGGAACTGTGACCAACAAATTTCTGTTGTTTATTAACTACCCAGTATAAGGTATTTTGTTATAGCAGTCGGAAAGGACTAAGGGACATTTAATGGACAGATGTCTGTCTCTTCCTTTTTATCCTAATTCAAGTTTTCACCATCCCCTTCCTCCTCCTTGCATTACAGTGGATACTCTCCAAATCATGGCTCTCTTTGTCTGAGGGTTAGATTTGAGTTGAGGAAGGAATTAACATTTTTGCAGTGGTGATCCTTTTTCAGTATGAAAAATCTCAGAAAATGAAAAGCATAACTGTAAAGCTCATAAGCCTTAAGTTTAGGGCAGTGTTTCCACATAGCTGCAGCTGGACTGCTCAGAAGGGTCAAAAGAAGGCAACCCCTTTCCAGAGGCTGCAAGTCGCTGCTTCTACAGGGTCAGCAGCAGTGAAATCTGTGAGATACGGGGCAGGGTGGTGAAAGGGGAGACACTTTCTGAGTCACTTGAGAAGTAGATCACTTTAAACTGCTGGAGGGCTGGGCTCATGGAAGGAAGTGACGTCTCATGCATAGCTCCATTCCCAGTTCCTTTTACTAACAAGACAAGACAAGACAAAGAATAGGTAAAACAGGATGTAAAGTTTATATACAAGAATATAATGTTTATCTGAAATATTTACAGTGTTGGTTAAAGCAATATTTTTACAACTTTTAAAGGTAAACTACTATGTATATTACAGGTAAGCTACAGTGGGTTTAATTTGCAAAAGTTAAGTAAGAAATGTTTTAAACAAGGCTTAAAGTACTCAAGTCAATTATAAAATTCATATCTTTTGCCTTTTACTTGAAGAAATCATGCTATAGAAATGGTTAATGTGCTTTTAATAAATGGAAGTACTGTAGCTGGAATGTGATACATGTAACAGTTGAAGTTCCCATTGAAGGTATAAAATGATGAATTGTTGTAAGACTTAGACACTGAGTCTCAGTGTGGAGCTGAGGAAGATGTTGAGATAACAGCCAGCTTTATCTCAACAGGGTTGTGACCGACAAGTTTGGGCCACAGAGAAAATTGAAGCAATTTGCACGTTGTGACAACCTCAGTGGGAAGTGAAAATCAGCTGACTCAAAACAACAAACAACAAACAACCAGACCCAAGTCACAGTTGCACCTATTCAAAACTAGCTTTAACGTGAGCTATTTTTAAACATCATAAAAAATACTCATGATTTTATTAGTTTGAATATTTCTACAAGATTCGGGTGGGCTTTTCCTTTAAGCGAAAACAGCTATCCACTCCTGTAGCCCCCTGGGGCCTTATAACTCAGGAAATGCTGGGGATGCAAACGTGCAAAAGGCAGGGGGAAGCTGTCCAGGCTGAGGCTGGAGCAGCTGGGAGTGTGCTTGGGAAATGGGAGCTGAGATCCCAGAGCAGAAATGGTCAGCCGTGCTCTGGAGCAGGCCTGTCGGAGCCATCAGGATGCCAGGACTAGCACTGCAGCTTGCGGATGCTGCGGGAGATGCGCTTGAACTCTCTCTGCCCCTTCTGCCACCGCTTCACCGAGGTGATCACCAGCTCCCCACCCTGTTTCTGTCCCATGACCAGATAGGGCGCGTTGATGTCGTTCATCTCCTCACAGGTGCACTGCAAGCTGTCTTTGAGCCACAGCACCGATTTCTTCAGGTCCCTTTCGGACACACCGTTCAGCTTGTAAATGGTCTTGCTCTTGGTCTCCAGGATGATTTTGGTATCTCGGTTGATGTAGGTTATCTCCTTCACTTTTATTTTCAGTGCTATGAGAGAGGGCAGAAAGAGTCATATCAGTTATAATGAGGGAATACACTATACCTCCCCCCATTCTGCCTACTCATGTGACTTGTCCTGGACGAGGAAAGAGAGGCTTCCTAGAGCTAATGGGACCCTCAGAGGCTGCAGATCAGGGGTTGGGAGCTAGGGGCAGCAGGTGGCTCCACTGCTAAGCCTCAAAGCATTTGCCAGGCACTTTGTTTCCAATCAGCCATTTTTTCAAAACTCTTTCTCTTTGCAGGACTCAGTGAACTTTTCTTCTCCTTTCCTCACCCACCCTTGTGTTTGTAAGAAGGTTGCATGTGGTGCATGTTCTCCCCAACAAATGACTTCCTCTATTGGAAACTTAAGCATGAAAAGAAATGCCTGACTCTTACGTGAAACATGATCCTTCTGTGGCCGTAAACTTGAAACTCAATTTATTATGTAGGAGAGGTTTTTGGACAAACCTGTAAGGAAACTGTATCACACAATCATTGTTTTCTAAAGAACAGATTACAGGGAAGGAGAATTGATCTTACAGCTGCATTTGATTTGGTAAAGTAACTAGGAGAAAAAATATGCAAGTCTCTTTTTAACAGCACAACATGTTTAGTCATAAAAGTGTTTTTCTGAAGACCTCATCCTTATATGCTATCATTTGCCTGTCCAAGGCCAAGGCGTTTACAGATCATATATGTACTGTTTCCAAAATGTATATGTAGACTCGTTAGAATGAGAAGACCAAAAGTAAGTGGTTTACTATAAAGGACACGTTTTATAGTCATGAACAGTATGCTCTGGGAATGAAAGCCCTACAAACGTACATGCTGGAATTAAATTTCAAGACTCCATGAAAGCAGGAAAAGAATAGAATTTTAAGGTTAGAAGGGATCATCCCATTAAAATCGCTTGTTAGTACACAAAGAATCTTAAATCCAGAGAAGTTTAGTGACTTGCATGAGGTCACCCAGTTTAGGTTGTTTCCTAGAACTCTGGTTGCCAAACCTCCTCCTGTAATACCACTGTAGTGTCTTGAGGCAATGTCAATGTTTTTGTACTGGTTGCAGCATAAACTTGCCCAGCTGCAATGTGTCCTAAGACCCTGGGTGACCCTGACAGCTATTCTGTATAGATGACGTGTAAGTATGACTTCCTGACTTTGATGGAGTTTAATCTATGTTTAAATTAGTAATAGAGGAAGATTTTTCTGTATTGCGTATAACTGTTTTTGAGATTTTCTTTTTCTCTTTTTAAATATCAGAAAGGGAATTTGACTGAGTATGGCTTTCTAGCCAACCAGGAAATTATAGACGCTACATCAGGTAAATCAAAGATGCTATGACTTGGCCAACCATGGTTTTGTCTGGTATGATATGCATCTGAACTGTGGTACTGAGTTCTCAGTTTTTGAGACTCAAGTCATGGAATAAGCCATACTTGTGGAAATGTTGCATGCTCTTGTGTCCTCTGCATTGGGAGTAGGGTGTTGGATAGACCTTACCATGGTGGGAGAAATGGACTGATTACACTTTACCTGGGAGCCTTGTCTGTAGTACAGATAGGGCATATATAAGATTTCACCTGGCCAAATGAAACATTCTCAAGCTCCAAACATCAGAAAAAACCATCACTTTTAACCAGGAGGAAGATTTATTAGTCGTCTTTGTCTAGCTCTAAAATAACTAATTTTGCAAATGTTTATCATGAGAAAACATTAGGGATTTTCTCCCTGGATTTTCAGCTAGGCCCAAACAGAGAGAATCGAATCCCCCACATAACCTTTCCTGTCCTGGAGGATGTGACTGAGGATGCAGGATGGGATAGGAAGCAGAGGTGATGATACTTTCTGGTCCTACAATAGGTTGTATATATAGGAAGGTAGTTCTGAACCGTTTTTTTATTCGCCAGTACTTGCACCATTGAATTTCCCTTGTACTTCAGGAGCACAGTAGGGAAGAGGTGATGCCTTCCAGAGTAGTCAAGTCAAATAAATCAGATTTCTATGCTTGTTCCTCCTACTCTTCCATTATTCACAAAGAACAGAGGCAAGATGGAATAGTGCTTATAAACCAACAATCTTATGACGCAGTTCTTGAAATTCTGCTTCATTATCCCTCTGTGGGTCAAAATGAGAGTGAAGAAATAGAAAACAAAGCTTGTGAGGTATCTATGCATGTGATACCTTAAGTGTGATAACTTCTGTGTTGTTTTGAAAGGCTTTCTCTCTGGAAGGAGAGAGCACACTAAGGCACACAGGCATCCATGTTTTGGCTCATGTCTTGATAGGGCATCCTTAGAAAGGGGGTATTCTGTAAGGTCAGCCACAAAGCAAGCAAGTAATAGGTGTGTGTGTGTGTGTGTGTGTGTGTGTGTGTGTTTCCCAAAGCCAGTTGTTATGGAGCTCCACAATATAACAATCAACTTTTCATGGAAGTCAGGAAGGATCTGTTTTATGTGTAGTGCAAAGGATATAAACTGCCAGAAGAACATGATATTTTATAGACTTTTTAATATAAATTTTATATAAATGATATTTTTCTATCTTGCCCTTAATGATATAGCATGGGGGCTGAGAACTGTGTTTTGGTAAGGCTCTGGTGATTGGGAATTATCTGCTGCTAACATGCCTGGCCCTCAGCCAGTTTGAGGGTTGTGGACATTTGAAAACAGGTGTATGAAACTCCGTCAGCCCCATTTGTGGCTCCTCCTGAGGGGAAAGGTTGCTAAGGACTTTGAGCTACCTCCCTTCTTTCTCCCTCCTCAGCAGTGTGAAGCCTTTCCCAACCCTGGGGCTATGGTGGTTCTGGGACCAGTCAGAGTTAAACCCAGGACACTTTCTGGAAGAGACCTGGAGCTGTCAAAGAGTAGGGATTGGATGGTTCTAGAGTTTTAGGGACCTGACCAGGACTGAGATTTCTGGGATGGCAAGGTAAGGAGACTGAGAGCTGGAGTTATTTCCCTCAGTCTCGAGGACTATGTTGAATATGTAGAAGTGTTAATATGAGTCTATTAGACTCCATTATTGATTGACAGAGCTGGGAACATGTCTATTTATGAGTAAGTTCAGCCTTGTGCCTGAATAAATACTTTTTAGAAAGGTACCAATAATTCCGACATACCAAAAAGTACCTGCCCTTGGAAAAGGATAAAAGCAAGAATGCCTCTGGGTGAAGTTCCTGGTCATTCCCAGCTCTGAATTTAGCATTGATCCTGTGTCTAGCTGGGCTCCTCTTCTGATCTGAGAGCCCTGAAGTCAGCAGATGAGGTGCTGGTGGAGTTCTATGCAGACAAAGTCCCATCTCTCTTTCCCCTTATGATCCTGTTTTCAGGGGAGTGACTTGCAACTTATGGAACATATCGCATGTGTTTTTTATTGTCCCCAAACACCATGTCATCTATCATGTATCTTGCTAAAGTAAATCTCTAAGACTTTTTTTTTTTCTTTTAAAAACTATTTCAAAACTGTGGCAAATGTGTCTAGACTTAGTCATACAAAAATTTACAAAAACCTTTTAAAAGGGATTTTAAGGTGGTGGTTTAAGGTTGTTAGGTGTTCCATGTTAGGTGTCTTCTCAGTAAGCCACTCTTCTTTTTCAATTTAAGGAACCCCTCCTCGACAAATTATTAATCAGTGCCTTGGATATATTCACTAATGGTAGAGCACAGAGGAGCAAATCATTATGGGTTATAAAGAAAGTAAAAATATTTTTATTTGTGGCCAATTTAATGCCTTGAATCTGTTTGGCTGGGGCTAATATTTACACTTCCATCCCTGGTGCACATGTTAAGTAATCAAAAGAAAACAGGACTCAGGATTATGCCTGTTGGCAAAAAAAAAAAAAAAAAAGATTTAAAATGTGCCATTGGAAATTGATCATCTGAATAATTTTCATTATTTGAAATGTGCCATTGGAAATTGATAACCAGAATAATTTTCATTATTTGATTATTGGCTTAACAGAACAATGAGTCTTAGCTGACAAGATACATCGCAATGCTAGACAGTTACATAAGGAGGAAACTAGGATAGATCAAGTTAGATGGTTTTGGGAAACATGAGCTATAATGGTATTTACCCAACCTTTATCTGGCAACATCATAATGATTTGTACCTTGAAGATTTACTGGTAAATAAAACTTCTGAATGTGAAATCTGTTGTTGTTGTTGTATTACTTACCAAAATCATTTTTACAAAGTGTTTCCATTATGTCGTTGTCGTCGTCATTTTTATTTTTGCAGGCTTCACATACCTTTGGAGCTAGAAATGTAGAAAACAGTCTTTAGTAAGTTTGCTTAAAAGGGAACAGCAGGTGGCGTTTGTAAACAATTCAAAGAGACTCATCCAGGCAAAAGTAGCGATTGTCCTATTTAACCTCAGCTTCTGCCTCCTCTGTAAAAGTAGGATCACTCATTCGTAAGAAAGTTCCCCCATGCTTCCCATTTTTTTGAGGGGTGGGAGCAAAATGAGAATGCCTATATGTTGTTGTGTTTAATAAATTATGACTCAAATAAAAAGGGAGTTGTGGGCAGAGTGTACAAGTGTGTGTAGTTATGGTTAACTGAGTCAGGGTGCAGCTTTTCAGTTCATCCTCCCAAGCTCTGGGAAATTCAGTCTGAAAAAGTTATTCCCAAGGCCTTTCGAAGGAGAAAGCAACCAAAGAACCAAAGATCTTTGAGGGGTTTGGGAAAACTGGTAACTATAAAATATCGCCAAAAGATTGTCTTTCTTAGCCACAGGACACCAGTGTAGCTGGCTCTACTCAGCAGAGCTCTGTATCTCAGGGGGCCCAAGTCTGGACTGGGAGGGGTGACTGGCTCGTGTTCCACATATGGGCTGTTTCCACCTTGAAAACACATCTCACTAATTACAATAGCCTGCTCTAAGTGGTTCTGTGTCACCTTGTTCCTTCTGCCAAGATTCTGCTTGAGTTAGGCAGCATTCATTTCATTGCTGTCTGCAAGCTCCCTGGTACAGGTTCTTCTTGCCCTTCTTTGCCTGTTTCAAACTCTCAAAACAAACAAACAAACAAACAAACCTGTTTCTGAAGCTAATCAAAGATGAAGCAAAACAGTTTAGTGGTCTGATCAAACCTAGGGATTGTATACTAGCACAATTATCAGAAGGCCTCCTAAAAGCTTTTCTAAGAGTCTGATTTCTTGGGAAAAGTAAAAAAAAAAGAACAACTATATTTCCCTTCTCTCATTTATAAATGTGTTAATTATGTCTTTAAAATTTAGGTGAAATTAGAAGATTTTCCATAATATGAAATTTAATGTTCATAGAAAACTATGTGACTTAATAGAAGTGTTATTTATCAAATTAGAAAAATCACAAAGATGGAATTTTGAAGAACATGAACTTTTATTTTGAAGGAGAAGCGTGGCTTTTTGGAGAAATGTAAGATGCGTAATGTTGCTGCTGATAGTGGGAAGAAATAAAAGCAACATACATAAAACTGCCCTTAAGTCCCCTCACCCAAACAAAATCAAACGTTTCTAATTAGGAGCTCTCAGAATGTATATAAAATGTTACTAACCTGTATTGGTTGGTCTATGGTATATGTTGGACAAATGCTTGAAAAATGCCAAACATTTGCAATAAATTAGAAATCTAACCAATAAGATGATTGCAAACTCATGGTCCCTGCCAGGAAAGATTGCTAAAGAACTCTGCATTTGCTTTAACTAATGATGTCTGTAGGAAAACAACTAGAGATTGAAAGGGAGAGGCTGCTGAAGCCCTGAAAGGGATTAGGAAGCTCCCTTTTCCAACCCAGGGGACCCAAATCAGCTCAGGCGCATTGTATATGTTTTTCTTTCAGAAAAAATATCGAGAGCTCATGCGGTTTTCATTGCTTTGATGGTTTTTGCACAGGAACTCTCCCTCCGTTTTCTAAAAACTTGGGAATCTCTTTTGCATGATTTTTCTCCAGCTAATCACAACCACTCCTAAGTTAAAAACTGATAGCGATAGAAAATTGATTTCCAGAGATTCCCTTTACGCCCTCTTCCTCAAGTACCTGAGCAGTTACAACCAATGCTCAATTTTCCACACACTCCGTGCCAGTCCCAGTTTTATTTCCAAAATCTAAATTGACAAAGGACAAAAAGTACCTTAAAAGATTATCTACTTGTACATCCTGGTTTTCCTGCCTGTACGGGAAATGTCCCTGTGACTAGAATCCTGCCCAGTGGTAGGAAGCTGCAGAATGAGGCTGAGCGAGGGCCCTCTGGCCAGAGTGCTCACCACCAACTCCTCCATCAAACACCACTTCCAACGCTCTGCGTGGCTCCAGTGCTAGCTAGCATCTTTAACAATAATCGTGTATCTATTTTTTTTTAAACCGCCGTTCAGTTCTTCGGTTTTTTTTTTTAACTGCCCTTAAGTATAACTGGTACAACTCGGGAGCAGAATGCGAAACTTGGGCGGTGGGGGAGGGGTGCCTCAAATTTGATACAGGCTTGTCGTGATGACAGACCAGGTCAGGAAGAACTTCTGCCCTTCCTGCTACTGGCACCCCAAGCAGGGATGCACTGGGTTGCGTGGCAGGGGCGGGATCTCCTGGGAGCGTGTCAGCCAAGCAGGGAGTGGGGAAACAAGCGGGAAGGCTTACCTTCCTCGGTGGCCGGCAGGAGGTGGTCGCTACTAGCGAGGGGGATGCAGAGGTCGTTGTCTTGGGGGAAACGGTCGCACTCGAGCATGTCGGGCCAGGGGAAGCCGAAGGCGGACATGACCGGGGCGCAGCGGTCCTTCACCTGCACGCAGAGCGAGTGGCACGGCTGGATGGTCTCGTCTAGGTCGTCGAGGCAGACGGGGGCGAAGAGCGAGCATAGGAACTTCTTGGTGTCCGGGTGGCACTGCTTCATGACCAACGGGATCCAAGCGCCGGCCTGCTCCAGCACCTCCTTCATGGTCTCGTGGCCCAGCAGGTTGGGCAGTCGCATGTTCTGGTACTCGATGCCGTGGCACAGCTGCAGGTTGGCCGGGATGGGCTTGCAATTGCTGCGCTTGTAGGAGAAGTCGGGCTGGCCGAAGAGGAAGAGCCCGCGCGCCGAGCCCAGGCAGCAGTGCGAGGCGAGGACGAGCAGCAGCAGCGAGCCGGGGCCCTGCAGCATCGTGGGCGCGCGACCCCGAGGGGGCAGAGGGAGCGGAGCCGGGGAAGGGAGAGGCGGCCGGAGTCCAAGCTTGTCCCGGGCCCGCTCTCTTCGCTCGGTGCGACTCGGGGGCCTGAAAAGCTGGCAGCCGTCAGCCGGGGCGCGGAGAAGCGGGACACCGGGAAGACAGCCGCGGGCGAGGCGCTGCAAGCCGGCGCGCAGCTCCGGGGGGCTCCGACCCGGGGGAGCAGAATGAGCCGCTGCTGGGGCACAGCCAGAGTTTTCTTGGCCTTTTTTATGCAGATCTGCGGGCGGGGGGAGCAAGGGAGGAGCCAATAAAGGGTAATCCGAGGAGGGCTGGTCACTACTTTCTGGGTCTGGTTTTGCGTTGAGATTGCCCCTCACGCGCTTGCTGGAAGGGAATTCCGGCTGCGCCCCCTCCCCAGATGCCGCCGCGCCCGCCCTAGGATTTCTTTAAACAACAAACAGAGAAGCCTGACCGCTGTGCCCCAACAGTGAGCGAGCAGGGCGCGGGCTGCGGGAGTGGGGGGCACGCAGGGCACCCCACGAGCCGCCTCGTGGCTAGGTCCTGGCGGGAACGCACCTCGCCCCGCGTGTGGCCAGGGCCCGAGCTTGTTTTGCCCCAGCCCGAAGTTTCTGCTGTGTTGCCAGGCATGGGTGGGAGAGGGTGTGTGTGTGCGCGTGTGTTGGGGGTGGGAGGGCTACGTCCCTGATAGCCGTGTGTATGTGTGTGTGTGTATGTGTACGTGTGTGTGTTGTTGGGGATTGGGGAGCTCCGTCCCTGGTAGCTGCGGAGCCAGCAGCCCCTGGGCTCTTTGTGCCCTGGGATGGAGCTCGGGACCTGCCCGCCCAAGGCCGCCTTGGCGAACTTCGTTTTCCCTCGAATCTCCAGCTACAGTTTAGCAGCCTGTCGGTGTGCTCCCCACTGCCCTAAAAAGAAAAAAAGTCAGAATTATAAATATATTCGTATGAGCAGAACTTTACATGGAAAACGAAATACTAATAAAACGGGTTTGTCATTTTGTTGGAGTGAGTGCTAGCAAGGGTTTTGTCGTTGTAGAAACACCCCTACAAGAGTCTCACCAGTCACACAGGACTGCCCACCATTTCCTCGTTTTGGAGAAGAGACTTTCCCTTCTTAAATGAATGGCGTGACTCAATACTCGAAGGCATTACCAGCTCTAACACACAGCCGCCCTTGCAGCAGTGCGCTCTGGAAAGCCGGAGTATGGGCCCCCAGGGCACTGTTTGTAAAGACTGGTGGCCGGCACAAAAGACGGGCACAAAAGATGCGCAGGCTGGAAGGGAGCGAGGTCAGAGGAAGGAGTACTGCCTGGAGATCCACGAGGGCTAGAATTAGCTCATTCATCCCCTACGTACCAGGGGGCACCATGCTGGGCGCTGGATGTGCAGAAATGAACAAACAGGCCGACTTCTGCTCTCGTGGAGCCTGGGATCTAGTGTCTCTGACCGCAAACAGTAAGTTCACAGCTGTAAACCAGGAATAGGGTGCCAGGAAAGGGAAAGTGAGCGTGTGTGTGAGTGTGTGTGTGCGCGCGCACGCGCTGGGTTGGGGGGTGGGTTCCTTTTGCCTAATTATCCCCTGTCTCCCTTTGGGGACCGGAGGCCTTCGCTCTCTTCAGCCTCTCTCTCGGGGTGGCTGTGAAGATCCAAAGAGATAATCCGCGGAGAGAGAAATTCTTTCATATGTAAGGTAGGCGCATTGTTATTACTTCCCGACCACTTAGCGCCATTCACAGGCTCAGACCCCGGCCTCCTAATTTCCCTCCTTCCGGAAGATGCATTGGCCTTGGCGGCTCCCAGGCCCAAGTTACCAAGCACGCTTTGTGGTCCAGCTGCTTAGAGGAGCCGGGTAATGAATGAGTGGGTGGCAAAAGCCCACTCAGTGTTATCTGCTGACCGTAAACACGCCAGGAAAATCGCCATCTGGAGAGAATGAACATTCTGAACTCCAAGAATCTGCGTCCCTAAGAGCCCAGCTTCCAGGTGCTCTGCTGGGGAAGGGCCCGAGGTAGCTGCAAAAGGCCTCTCTTTCCCCAAATTGGTCCAGGGCCTTTTCGTCTCTAACGAAAGCACCAAGAGGTCTAAAAGCCCCCTTCCCAACATAGACTATTTTGCAATGAAACCCCAAAGGAAACAGAAGCACAACAAACCAAAGAGCTAATAAAAGAGCCTGAGCTCCGAGACATGCTACGATTTGGGCCTGGGAGTGGGAAAAGGGCCCTCTCGCTTTCACGCCTCCCCATCCCCCCGGCCAACCCCTCAATCCCCAACGCCTTCCCCTGGGGTCACCGCCCCGCAGAGCCCCTTGCTGGGAGTTCAAGGAGCCCGAAGCGGGTCTGGCTGGTTCGAGCCCGGTGCTGCCGCATGCCCGGGAGTGGCTGCGGGCTGCGGCATTGTTTTGGGAGCCCTCGCGGCCCAGCTAGCCGCCAGGAGGCGCTGGGAGTCGTGCCTGAGTCTCCATCCCTGCTGTGCGCAGTGTCCACCTCTGGCCAGCTTGTTTGCGTAGCCCGCGGCGTCCCCTGCAGCCCATCGCTGCTCCTCCCAGAACCCACGCCACTTAGTCTCGTCCCGACCCTGCACTCGTTGCTGCTACCGTTGCCACCTCAAGTCGCGCTCCCCACTCCCTTCTGCTTTTGGTCCAAGACCGGTGCTGTTGATCACTGGGGAACAGGGCAATAACCTCCTGCAGAGCCTGGGACACGGGCACGGAGCTCTGCCCATATAAGCAGCGCACGGACGGGACACTGGGTGACCATCCCAGCGCGCCTCCCCAGACTGGTCTCTGAGATGTTCACAAGTGGCGCGGCCCCGCGGCGGTGCCTTCACGAACCCGGACTCTTCTCTGCTGCCAGTTGTCCCTCAGGTCCACAGGTCTCCTTCGATCCTTGCAATTGATCAAAACCCACTAAAGGCTTTTATTTGTACCAGTGGACCGTCCATGTTTACCCCCTCCCTGCCCATTTAGTCCTTGCCTGTTTTAGGAACGGAAAATCTATTTACCCAAGCCCAGGGTGAGTGATGGTAGATGCCCATACCACCGGACATCTTGCTTAAAGGGGGCTGCCTATAGGTCCCTGGAGAGGGGCTTGGTCCAGACTACACACAGAACGAACATCATCTCACCCCAATGCTGCAGGCCTACGGAAGAGCCTCGACCACCCGTGTCCTGGGTTTGGCCCTGCTCTGCTTGAGTGTTTCCTGTGCTTAGGGCACTGAAGAAGCTTGAGGCACAAAGAAAGCCCCCAGCAATCTCTCCAGAACAATTTGGCTTGTTTAAACCTGTGCTGGCTACAAGAGTTTCTGGACAGGCAAGACCTTCACTCTCACGTTCAGAGATTCTGTCCTGTCTGGGAGTCCGCTTGGCCTCCGCGAAGAGCTGCGGAAAGCGAGCCTCCCACCCCCACCCGCGAGTAGTAAAATGAAAGCGGATGGACCCTTATTTCTGAGGAGTGAAAGCGAGAAAAACGATGCGTGTAATATGCTAGTTCCTTAATTCACACAAGCCAGCACGGGCTCCCGGATGATCATTTTGCACACAAGCAGTCACTAGGAAACTGAGGTATGGAGAGGTTAAATAACAAACCAGGCCATACTGTAAGCGGTACAGCTGCTGACGTTACATGTGCCTTGGTGAGGTGAAGTGACTACCGGGCTATCCTTGGGGACATGTCGCGACTTGTCTGGTATCTCCAACTGCGTTGCCGCCTGGCTTTCAGCCGCGCGCTGGCCAGCAGGGCGGGTGACGTCACCTCTCCCTGGGTCAGTACACCCGGGCCTTCCCTGCTCCTGGTGAGTATTTTTTCATGGAATTCAGGTAGCCATCTGGGGGCGCCATTTCCCAAAACAGAGATCGTCCCTCTGGGGTTGCAAGTCAGGTTCCTTTACGCTGAGATCGGTTACATTTTTACTTGTAGGAAGGTGTTTTTGAGGGGTGGGGGGATGACCTCATTCTTTCGCCTTTGACCCTCCCTCTACCCGGCCCCACAACGAGGATGCCCCTCCCGCTGGCTGGGCCGCTTCCTCTCGCCACGCGGGGGGACCTGTGCCCGCGGCGGTGCACCTCCGTGTACGCTTCGGCTCCTCGGACCCCACCGTTTCAGATGCGGGTTTCCGAGGACGAGACCAGAGCCAGCGTCTGAAGAGCCTTTGCTCCTCATCATAGGAAGAGTCTAGTCTGAGAACAAACAGTTTGCTAACTCCTACCCCGAGCTCTTGCGCGTATCTCCTTAAATATTTCAAGGGTCTGGGCCCCAGATCGGTGCTCGGAAAGCAAACGAAGGGTCCAGGGAGGTCGAGGCCGACGCGGGGCTCAGCGCCCCCTTCTTGCCTGAAGGGGCGCGCTGGAGGAGGAAGGGGGCGGTGGAGACGCAGAAGGCGGTTCCTTGGGAGCAAAGCAGGAGCCAGCCTGGGGCCTACCCCTCCTCGCCCCGAGGGATCCCACCCTGGAGAGAACTGTAATTGCCCAGGTCTGTGTAAGCAGATTGGTCTGTGGGTTCAAAGCCAGTGTGAACCCCACATTCCTGAGACGTCTTTGTCCCAAGTACAGCGAAGTTTTGAAACTCAGTAGAAAATGGCTAAAAAAAAGTCCAAACTCCAAAATGATAAAAACAAGTACACTTGCAAGGATAATCACCTGCAACAGAACATTTTCTTGTTCTTCCCCGCCCCATGAGTGTTTTAGTCACAGCTGACTGGGAATGGACTGAATGCTATTTGGTACCATGCTTCCCTCAGGGAAAGATAGCGGCACATCATGGAGGCTGGCTGTGGGTTGGTGCCTTGGGAGAGACCAGTTTCTGTTACTTCTGTGGTTCCTTCAATAAGAAAATAACCCTAGAAATTTTGGGAGAAGGAATGGGGCTAAGGCATGGCATGTCTTGTTTGTATCTCTGGGCTGCTTCTGATTAAAAACAAACAAACAAACAAAACAACAACAACAACAAAAACCTGGAGGGCAGTTCGGCGAGCTCGACTTGTGGGAAGGAAATTCCATTTCTGTTTAGTGCACACATCCTTACTGTAGCCTTTTATTTATAGCATAAGGTCTCAAATTTGCTGGACCAGTAGAAATTCTTTGGTCTTTGGGTTCCAAAATTTGAGATTTATGTTAACGGTGTAAATCTGTTTCGCAATCTTAAATACAGAAATATTTATTGGCACTTCTTTTCTCTCCCCTGTCCCTTTCTTCCCCACTTTCCCCGTCTCTTTTTGGGGTCCTAGTAGGTTATTGCTCACTGATGTGTTGCAACTGCTGATGAGACCCTGGAAATGAAGTATCTCCTAATTGCTCATATTAGGAAATCCTGAATGGAAACAGCAAAAACCCAAGGCCATTCATGCAGGGTGGTCCACAAGCCACGGAGTGTCTCCGCAAAGACCGGTTCCATTGTCTGATTTGAACAGCAGGGGTCACTGGCTAAGCTGGTGTTTCACTCCGGAGAGAATTTATTGCCATCAGATAAGAGCACAAAGTCAATACAATAAAGCCTGTAGGCTCTAAAGCAACAGATGGAATCTGAATTCCTGCACACATGTACGATCTTTCCAGAGACAAATCTCAGAATAAAAAGCCCTTTGTCATTCTTACTGAAGTGACTTTTAGGAACACTTTTCCATACCCTGCATGTGTGTGTCTGTTTGGGTCTTTATAATGATAGGTTTTTATGCTGCCTAAACTGAGACATTTGTCAGAATCATTAAAGCAATCTACCCTTTTATGACATATACTCAGCTTTACTAAGTCACAGGATTCACGGCAACACAATTAAATCTGTTAATTAGAAAAGCATGTGTTTTTGGCTGATTTAGAGCTAAGTGTATAATCTGTAATTTCAAACCGTAGTATCCAGCATATGCAGATTAGCACTCTGACTGAATTCATTGGCACTACCAACAAAGTTTCATTAGTAGGCCTAATATTTCCCAATAGTTTGTAAATCTCTGGTGGTACAATGTGGAGTGACATATTATATACAAATAATATTTCCAAATATTAAATTTGGTTCCTGGTGGATTTGGTTCCTTGGTAGTCTGTGAAATATCTAGTGATCATCTTGGCTATGCTGTCCAGAGCTTTGCTGTTTTCCCTTAGCTTCCTGGAAATCTTAATGAATTAAAGAAATTCATGATTAAGTTCTGCACTGGAAGAAAATAAGAAAGAGAGTGCTTTTATGAGTATAGTGGATTTGTTATTATTCTCTATGTTCCAGTTTGTCTAGAGCTTGAAGATGAGAAAGATTATCTGAGGTTTTTCTATTATCAATTCTTGTCTGGAACACATACTGAAAACCTGTCTTTAATTCCTTTCCATTGGTATTAATAAGTTGAAACCCTTTGCTTGTTATGCTAGTTATTGTTCCATTCAGAGGAATTAGGGGTAGTAGGGATGGTGTAGGGAAGAAGAAGAAGGGAGTCACTCTTGCTTGTACCCAGCTTCAAAATCAGATTCCTTTCATTTGGAATTTTTTTGGGGAAAGGGTACATTATTCCCCAGGATATTCCCATGGTGTCTAAATGATTCCACAGGTAGTGGAAAGATTCAGATGGGATGTCACCATATCACCACAGGCAGGACAAATATTCTGCTCTGCTCTTCTCTTTTAACCACAGATGATGTAATTAGCAACCTGAAACCTTAGAGATGGAATTCCTCAAGTTCCTTGGGGTTTAATTTCATTCATCCAGTCAAAAGACTGTTGGGCCTCCACCATGTGCTGTGAGGGTAATAAAAAAGATCTACACCTTTGTAGTCTTAGGATTTGCAGGTAAAAGTAAAATTTCTGCTTGTCTTCATTTAGCTAAAGGTGAAAAAGGCACATCTTTCTGAGAGTAAAGCATTATTCTTAGTATACTTGGATAAAGCATGAAGGCTTATGAAGATCCTCATACAGTGAAATAATCGGTGTTGCTCAGTAAAGGAGTAACCAAGCAAATCATGGATCACACACAGTACTGTATTGTAATCACCACCAAACAACTAAAGTTTGTCTTTCACTAATGCAAAGTTTTCTGTGGAGGATACCTTCTAGGGCAGCGATTTTCCCAGTTCATCATTCTTAGCTGCTTGATATCATGGTACTTCCATATCAAGATGTGCTCCTGTAATCACTGAATAGGCAAAGAGAAGGCTGGTGAATCCATCACTGGAAGGTAAATAGTTTCCTTCAGAAGTGACACATGACTTTCACTCATATTCTATTAGTCAAATCAGTAAGAAGGCCAGCCCTCGCTTCAGAAGGGTGGAACATGTAGTCCTGCCAGTGGCTAGAAGTGGAGAAGAACTGGCTATTAGGGACTACTATTGATGTTTACCACATATATGTTCACATTTCATATGTATTGCTTTGTGTTTTTTTTTTTTTTTTTTTTTTTTGAGACGGAGTCTCGCTCTGTGGCCCAGGCTGGAGTGCAGTGGCCGGATCTCAGCTCACTGCAAGCTTCGCCTCCTGGGTTTACGCCATTCTCCTGCCTCAGCCTCCCGAGTAGCTGGGACTACAGGTGCCCGCCACCTCGCCCGGCTAGTTTTTTGTATTTTTTTTAGTAGAGACGGGGTTTCACCGTGTTAGCCAGGATGGTCTCGATCTCCTGACCTCGTGATCCGCCCGTCTCGGCCTCCCAAAGTGCTGGGATTACAGGCTTGAGCCACCGCGCCCGCCATGTATTGCTTTGAATAGTGCTTCAGACACTGTTGATCAGTACCTGTCAAGTAATGAATAAACATTGTTGAGATTTATAGATTGATGGGCTGAAAAGTTGGGGGTAGTGAACAGACTGACACCTGGGAAATATTACATGAAACTTTTTCTATGGTTATGCTTTGGTTTATATCAGAGCAGAATCTATAGGTTATGATCCAGTTCTACTGAATTTATAACTAGCAATGTCAACTGACATGAAGAAATAAAAATAGGCTACTCTTAGGAGAGCTAGAGAAATATAATGCAACTCCCTAGAACTAGAATGCTATGCTGATGGTCCTATGCAAGTTTCCCTACATTTCTAATGGATAATTTTAATTAACTCCTATAGGAGTTTCCCATAGGAACAACTATAGGAAATCGAAGCATTACCAAGAAGACATAGCACAGAAAATGTGTTTTAAAAATCTGCTTATATTATATATCTGAGAGAGTGCTTACAAAAATGTAACCTGGGGGAGTAAAGCACTTTTAAGAAAGAAAAGTGCTTTCTGAATTAACTTTCTTTAATCAAATAAAATCCTTGAGCCAACTGAAATATGATGGGTCTATAGCTAGGGATACACATTTATGATATATTTGTATAGCATGCATTACTGGTCCTCATGAATTAAATTTTCTTTTTGCATTTCAAGGTGATCCAACTATGAAAATATGTTCATGAAATGTAAATTGCCAGGAAATTAGATAAATACCATAGATTGAGGGAAGAAAGACAAAGGAACTCTCCAAGATATTTTGATGCTCTTGTTTTCTATGGAATAAGGAATGGCAAAAAGAGGAAGAACATATTTCAACACCCCCCAGGGGAGGGAGTCAGAGTCTTATCGTCAGACACAGGGAAATGAGGATTGCAGATATTTTCTTAAAATCTCTTCTTCAGCATTGTTACAACCAAAGAAAGCAAATTCTGTGGTTTCATTTGAGATATATATTTGGTGCTGGGACATATCAGTGTCTCCCAGGGTGATATCTGGGACAGGCTGATAGGAAGAACTCGAATTGCGTTCAAATCTGGCTTCACTACTTTCTAGTTGTGAGATCTTGAAAAAATCATGTAAACTCATGCCTCGGTTTCCTCATCCATAAAATGGGGTTAATAATAGCACCTAATGAGGATTAAAAAAGAAAAAGCACTTAGAAGAAGTACATAGTGTATTCTGTGTGTGCTATTTTTATTCAACCAGGTATACAGTAGTGTAGCCAACTCCACCCACAGAAGCTTCCTCTGGGAACTTATCATGCAGCTGTAATGAGGTGTTAGGAGACTTACCCAGGTCATAAATAAAGTCCCAAATCATTAGCAGAGTTGGAGTGCCGCTCTGCTGTTAAGGATGGGACTGGGAATGAACTCCCAGTATCATCCCAGGCAGGGAAGGATGTTAAGGATGGGCTGGGAATGAACTCCACAGCATCTACCCAGGCAGGGAAAACAAATTTGACTCACATTTTGTTGCACGTTCAAAAGAAAATCAGGCTCACTAAATTAAAAAGAGATCTAATTATTTTAAAAATGTTGTTACTGTTGTTGGGATTTGAATTTTAAATCAAAATTATGTTGCAAAATAGATGACAAGTAGTTGAAATATTAACTGAGGGAAACAGTTTTGGCACTCCAAGAAAAACCCTTGTAATTAATCTTCACTGGCAATCTCCTCAGGGTAATCATTGCTAATTAGAAACATGTTTTGTCAACCCATCCAGACTTTAAGCCTGCTGATGGTAGGAGTATATTTTTTTGTACTGCCATAGCCCCAAGACTGAGTAGTATGCTTTGCATACAGCAAATGTATAATCAATGTAGTTTGTTACTACTTTGCACTGAGGGCTAAACATAACATCATACACTTAAGGCAAACACAGAACAGAAGGCTTTTCCTGGAATGGAGCTATTCTCTTTTCCAATCACGTGCTGTTGTTGAGAGACCATCTAAGTGGAAAGAGTGATTTGGTTCTGACAGTGTGAGCCACAACATCTGGAGGCTGGCCCTCCACCCCAGGCCTTGACCTTCTCAGTCAGAAACAGTAGATAAATAGTGCCTGTAGAAAAATGATTTAAACAGCAAAAAGATGCAACCTTGTAAAATCCATGACTAGTGTTTTGCAGATAAGTTCATACTGAGTATCATTCTTAGCATAAAGGCATTTACAGTCTTTACTCCATAAATTATCAGAAGAGGCTTCTGTGCTTTGGGTGCAGATGATATAATTCTCAGCTTCCCATTCCTGCCTGCCCCACTTTGCTGACCAACATGGTTTTATTAACCATGCCCCTTCCTACTCTTTTAGAAGGCTGGCATGCTTACAGGTGCTCTCTTATGTGATTCAGACTTTGTGTTACTTTTTTTATTGTGGTAATATACACTGTATGTTAACATAAAATGTACCATTTTAACTTTTTTTTTTTTTTTAAAGACACAGGGTCTTGCTCTGTCACCCAGGCTGGAGTGCTGTGGCATGATCATAGCTCACTGCAGCCTCAAACTTCTGGGCTCAGGGGATCCTCTTGCCTCAGCCTTCCAAAGTGCTGGGATTACAGGGATAAACCATTGTGCCTGGCCCATTTTAATCATTTTAAAGTGTACAGTTCAGTGGCATTAAGTATATGTGTCCACTTTAAAAACCAAAATGTTATTCACATTTTGGGGCATTGACTACTCATTAACACTTTTACCAAAGGAAAACCTGGCACAGAAAAGGAGTGACACCCTCATCACATAATGAGTTCTCTCAGCAGCAGCTTGTTGTAAAATGATTTGGTGGAGTAGGAATTAGAATTTATTGACTAAAGAAGAAATGTTCTGTTAGCCATAGCTATTATTCTTGCTATTCTTTTCTCTCAAAAGAATTGGTTAGACTTGCTAATAACTTCATGGAGATCACAGCTCTCTAAGCTGAGTGACTCTTTAGAATGAGCACAGTTAGAAGCAGATCTGTAGACCTTTAAGCCAGGTGGAAAATTCCGGAAAACTGTTTTCCTGTGGTAACTGCGGTTTTTGAAAGACCACCTCACCTTTCTGTGACTCTGACGGTAGATACAGGGTGACATCACCTTCCTTCCTATCTGGAAAGCAGTCCTCAGTCCTTTTTCTCTCGTTTGGTAAGAGCCAATCTGTGCTTTAAGGCCTATTTCAAACATTTGTGTCCAAAAAGTAGGGCAAAGATGATGGCAGCAGTAAGACAGGATGCGCTTGAGAAGTTTAGGAGCCAAAGGAAGGAGGGGACAGAGGGAGTCAAGTGAAAGTCTTTAAATGTGCTTTTGTTTTCATTTTAATTTCTAGACAGGAGAGTATATTTGATGATGGAAGTGGTAATTCTCTTCCATGGATAAATCAAAGTTTGTAGAGAAAAATGATAGAATCTAAATGTTGGAGGCCAGCTGGTCCATTCTCCACCCAGTGTTATATCCCCGATGGGGAATCCAAATTTCTCCTGGACACACACACAGGGATGGGGAGCTCCCTCTTGAGGGATTCTCAAGATTATCTAACTCCCTTCACTGTCTCCTGCATTCACCAAGCAACCCTAATCTAGGGAAAGATACTATATTAATTTGCTAAGGCTGCCATAAGAAAATACTACACACAGCGTGGCTTAAACAGCAGAAATTAATTTTCTCACAATTCTTGAGGGTAGAAGTCCAAGATCAGAGCGCTGGCAGGGTTAGTCTCCTCTGAGTCCTTTCTCCTTGGCTTGCAGATGGCTGCCTCTTGTTGCCTTATCACAGGGTTGTCCTTATGGATAAGCACATCCCTGGTGTCTCTCACTCTTCTTATTAGCACACCAGTCGTACTGGATTAGGGCCTAACCTCAATGACTGCATTTTAATTTAGTCACCCCCTGAAAGAATTTGTCTCCAAACATGGTTAAATTCTGAGGTACTGGGAGTTGGGATTTTAATATACAAATTTTGGGAGGTGGAGGACACAATTCAGCTCCTAAGAGATGCTCTGGATGGGGTCCTACCAGGCCACTCCAGCAAGCCACAGAAATCTTACAGATGTGCTGAGATATTGATTCCTTTAGTCTTTGAGGTGGCTGTTTAGGGTGAGGGGCTACTGGGCACCAAGAGCCGTTGCCAAATTTTACTCTAGTGTATCTTTCAAAGATGAACGTTTCTATTAGTGCCACAGTGCAAAAAATATTGTGAAGCACTGGTGGAAGACCCATATATTCCAGTAACTAGAAAGATTATGTTTATTATTCTAGATTAATATGTTGTCTCGCAAAGTGGACATGAGCACTCATCACACTGTTATGCAGTGTAAATGTAAAATAGGATTTATTTGGAGGAGAAAGCTTAAAGCAGAGAAGTGCACAGGAACCTCCAAGCTCTCATGATCCCACATAGAGACACACTTAGGCTAGGCTCAGCTGGGATGGTTGTATCATGAATGGACCCACCCTGTCTTAGTCCATTTGTATCACTATAACAGAATACCACAGACTGGGTAGTTTATAAAGAAAAGAAGCTTATTCCTTACAGTTCTGGAGGCTGGGAAGTCCAACATCAAGATGCTGGCATCTGGCAAGGGTCTTCTTGCTGTGTCATCCCATGGTGGAGGGCAAGAGAGGAAGAAAGGGGAAGAAAGAAAGCAAGAGAGGGCTGAACTGTGTTTGATAAAAAACTTACTCTTGCAATAATGAATCTATTCCTGTGATAGCAACATTAATCTATTCATGAGGGCAGAACCCTCAGGACCTAATCACCCCTTAAAGATCCCACTTCTTAACACTATTGCACTGGGGATTACAGTTTCCAGAAGTGGACTTTGGGGCACGCACTCAAACCATAGCACACCCGTACAATGCTCCATGTCAGTGTTGCTCACAGTGTACTCCATTGGCTGGCAGTTAGTTGCCAGTCCCTGAGGGACACAAGGAGATGGCACCAGTATGTAAATCTACTATGGCCCTAAGCACAATGTGTAGTTCAGCAGGCATCTTATTTTCTTGTAGGAAGGCTTTCTTGATGAAGAGAGTAGTGTGTTGATTTACAGTGTGATGCAACCTTCAGACCAGTATCAAACAATTCCAGACTGTCCTTTGAGCATAGGGACATATTAGCAGAAAGCATTAATGGAAGCCTCTGGTGGAGGAAGTGGCCTCATTAAGAAAGTCTTTGAGGCTCAGCAGCTGCTGTCAGCCTGGATTCCTCTGAGCTAACTCAGATTTGCTGAGTCAGCTTCTAAGCTAACAAAGCTTGGAAGAAGTGAGCCTTCAGGGTTGTCAAGCTTTATTTCTCCTCACATACTATCCTTTAGGCTTATTATCAATTTCTTTAGTATATGATAAGCCTCTGATCAATCCTCTATGCACTGACAGATTGTGTTTCTGGATCTGCAATACTGAAGACCATGCTCTGGTCTGTGATGACACAGGAAACTACTGCCACCTTTTGAGCAGCTGACCACCCACCAGCAACACTCTCTGACATCTTTCCATCAGGAAATACTTGACACACAGCATTTTCTCTTCTGCCCATTTTCTACAGGATCTGATTAAGAGTTTCCTTTGCCATGTTTCAGTCATGAGCCTTGATGCTATCTTTGACACTGTACTTACCTCTTTTATCTTTTTAATTATCATTTTAAACATCCTTAACTTGTTACTCAGTTTGTGTGTGCCGGTAATAAGTACTGTTCTCAAAACAGTTTTCTGTTTACTCCCAAGAATTGTTAGAAGCTGCTATTTTCTCTCTGTCTTTTGACCATGGAATTTGGTATTATGACTGCTTTTGGATGATTCATCCCTCCTTCTCAGATTTTTCATTTGATGTCTTGCTCTTCTTCTGATGAGGAAACTGCCTTCAAAGTGCATTTCCACCTGACTTTCCACTCTTCACCTCTCAGGGGTCCAGTATTTAGTCATCATAAACCAGGATCTAGACAAGTGAACCTATTCTTTGACATTATTTACATAGCAAGTTGCTCATTTTCTATGCCCTCTTCCTTCCCAAGTTATCTCCAACTAGAAAGACAAATGAAAATTCAAGATAGGTCTCCATGTGCCAGTCTGTGCAGGATTTCAAAGCCACTTCAGGTACAATCTATATTTCTTCGAGGAATGTTAAGTGGGCTGAAAATTGAAGGAGAAGAAAGATGGAATATCTCCTCAAGAAGCGTACAGATGCAGACAGCCGGGTGACCTTGAGAAAGTTACTTTACCTCTTTGTCTTTCTTTCTCTATGAAATAAAAATCATGTATAATGAAATAAAACACATAGGAAACAAATGCTTAACTATGTGCATTTATGAAGCTTAGTTGACTTATTTCATGTGTATGTACATTTTGAGAGGTGACAACGTACTAGCAGCCCTTGCTCGCTCTCGGTGCCTCCTCGGCCTCAGTGTCCGCTCTGCCCGCACTGGAGGAGCCCTTCAGCCCGCTGCTGCACTGTGGGGGCCCCTCTCTGGGGCTGGCCAAGGCCAGAGCCGGCTCCCTCTGCTCTCAGGGAGAGAGAGGCGTGGGCGGGAGCCGGGGCTGTGCGCTGCAGTCTGGGGTGGCGTGGGTTCCGCTGCCCCGCACTCAGCCTGGCTGGCCGCCGCCTGCTGGGCTTGATCTGAGGCTGGGTTCCCGTTCCCTCTTTGTGGGTTGTTGGCCAGGATGGCGGATCTCCGTCTCTTTCTCACTTCTCCTCTTTTCCTCTTGGTTGTCTGGGACCAGCTCCTTCTGGGCTCCTAGAGTGCCCTGGCTAGGTGCCACAAAGTCCTGCAACTGCCAATGAGCCGTGAAGCTGACTGGGCTTCTGAGAGGGTGGGGACTTGGAGAACTTTTCTGTCTGGCTACAGGATTGCAAATGCACCAATCAGCACTCTGTGTCTAGCTAAAGGTTTGTAAACATACCAATCAGCACTCTGTGTCTAGCTAAAGGTTTGTAAACATACCAATCAGCACTCTGTGCCTAGCTAAAGGTTTGTAAATGCACCATTCAGTGCTCTGTCAAAACGGACCAATCAGCTCTCTGTAAAATGGACCAATCAGCAGGATGTGGGTGGAGCCAGATAAAGGAATAAAAGCAGGCCACCTGCGTCAGCAACAGCAATCTCGCTGGGGTGGTCTTTTGTGTGGAAGCTTTTTTCTTTTGCCCTTTGCGGTAAATCTTGCTGGTGCTGCTTTTTTGGATCTGTGTCACTTTTAGGAGCTGTAACAGTCCTTGGGAAGGTCTGTGGCTTCACTTGTGAAGCCATCACTTCTGAAGCCAGCAAGACTGCAAACCCACAGGGAGGGAGCAACAACTCCACATGTGCCACCTTTTAAGAGCTGTGACACTCACGGCGAAGGTCTGCAGCAGCTTTCCTGAAGTCAGCGAGACCAGGAACCCACCAGTAGGAAGAAACTCCAGACACGTCCAAACATCAGAAGGAACAAGCTCCAGACACACCATCTTTAAGAACTGTAACACTCACCTCCAGGGTCTTGTGGCTTCATTAAGTCAGGAAGACCGAGAGTCCATCAATTCTGGAGGCAACTTCACTGTAGAGGATTTTAATTGAAAACAAAAAATAACATAATAGCAAGTCTTTATGTAATGCTCACACTACGGGGACCTGTTGCAGTCATTTACTTTTATTTATATAGCTCATGCTCTCCGATGGGGTAGGTACTATTGTTTACATTTTATGAATGAAGAAGCAAAGCATGAAGATGCTGAAAACCATGCCTAGGGTCACACGGCTAACAGGTGCTGTCAAGCTGTGTAGCTAGAACCTCTATAGCATGGGGCAGATTTGATTTTTGCATAAGTAAAGTCCACTGGGGCTTGCAGAGCCAGATACCACTCTTTTTAGGGTAGAAGTCATTGACAAATATTGAATAAATCTCATTTAGACTACCTACTTAAACCAGGCAGGATTTAGTTAGGAAAAAGTTAAGAATATTTTGGGATCACAAGACAAATTATACTTTTTAGGTCATGGCTTGGTCCGTATTATGCAAGAAAACCAAAGATCAGATTATGAAAATCTGAATTCTAACACATGGAAACCAGAATAGCAGTGAAACTTCTTAGGGATACGTACAACTATGTAATTTAAATTAAAAAAAAAAAATTGGCCTGAAAAAATTACAGGCTCAAGCCTGTAATCCCAGCACTTTGGGAGGCCGAGGTGGGTGGATCAGGTCAGGAGATTGAGGTCATCCTGGCCAACAATGTGAAACCTCGTCTCTACTAAAAATACAAAAATTAGCTGGGCATGGTGGCGGTCTCCTAGTACCACTACTCTGGAGGCTGAGGCAGGAGAATTGCTTGAACCTGGGAGGGGGAGGTTGCAGTGAGCCCAGATTGCGCTACTACTCTCCAGCCTGGTGGCAGAGCAAGACTCTGTCTCCAAAAAAAAAAAAAAAAAAAATCAGGAATCACATGGTGTGAAAGCTACAAAGGGCTTTTGGTATTGTTTATAATAACCCTTCTCTTTACAGTAAAGGAAGCTGAGGCTCAGAAAAGTTGAAATACTTGACCAAAGTCTTGCAGAGAATTTGTGAGGGAACTCCTGGTTCATGGCTAAATTTCCTCAACAGCCTAGGTGAGCCATGTTTTATGGTCTGGGGTTAGGTAACACAACAAAAATATAATCGTCTGTGTTAATCAGGTTGACTGCATAGTTACTGAAGCTGCACTTCACCTTGAGTTGTGTACAGAAAGTGTTGAGTTGAAGCCTTTCTGGCCATCATCATGCCAGTCAAAAAGTGAGAATCAAAGTTAAAAGGGGAGAAAGTAAAAGAAAATAATGGAAGACTGAAATGGCAATAACAAGAAATCCCCATGTTTCTGACCTTCCTGTCCCCCTTAGGATGGACATAATTTTCTTCAGGGGGGGAAAAAAAAAAGACAAGTAGGAACCATGGTCACTGCTCTTGGTCTTCAGTTTATCCCTTCTTCTGTTTTTAAAAAATGCATTCTCTAAAAAGCCCTGGAGCTAAGGCCCTGAGGATCTAACTTAAAATAAATTTCCTTCCTTCCTTCCTTCCTTCCTTCCTTCCTTCCTTCCTTCCTTCCTTCCTTCCTTCCTTCCTTCCTTCCTCCCTCCCTCCCTTCCTCCCTCCCTCCCTCCCTCCTTCCCTCCTTCCCTCTCTATTTCTGTGCTATTTGTTTTTTTTTTCTTTGTTTATTTGAGACAGGGTCTCACTCTGTTGCCCAGGCTGGGGTGCAGTGGCGTGATCATGGTTCATGGCAGCCTTGATCTCCTGGGCTCAAGCTATCCTCCCACCTCAACCTCCTGCATATCTGGGACTACAGGCATGTGCTATTTTTTTTTTTTTTTTTTTTACGAGATGGGGTTTCGCCATGCTGCTGAGGCTGGTCTCGAAATCTTGCATTCAAGTGATCCACCCACCTTGGCCTCCCAAAGTGCTGGGATTACAGGCACGAGCCACTGCACCTGGCTATCTGTGCTGTTTTTAAAAATAGATTTTTTGTGTATGAAAAGTGGCATCACTTAAAGCTTTTAAAATTTGTGAATGAAAAACAGGTATCCTGCCTTCTCCATCATAGGCTGTGAGTCCAGCAAAGTGCTTAGCACAGAGTAAGTACTCTATACTCAAATGCACGAAAGTGAAATGATCTGAAATTCATGACTTTATTCACTAGATGTTCTATGAGAAGCAGGATGAGGTCGCAAAAGTTGGAAAAAAAGTGAGAAAACAACCTCATGATGGTGGCTGGGCACATCAGTACTCTTGCAGCTTGAAATTGAGATGAGCCATTGATTCTCCATGTGGTTGAGCACATGATACCATCAGGTAGGTTTTAAGCAAGTCTTCTGGGATTTCATACTTAATTAGTAATGCAACGAGTTTCCATTGCAACTGAAAGGCATTCATACTGGAAACGGGTGCCAGCTATAGTGTGATGATTTCTTATTTCCAACCATCTAGGGAGAGATAATTGCAGGTATTGATCAAGCCAACAGATTCACTCTGTACGGTTCAGTGAACTGCTCTTTTTGTTCTGTGTAGACAAATATTATTATCGTTTATTTACGACCTGTGAGCAGGTTGTTATATCCTAGATTACTTATATTCAATGAGGCATACTCTTTTATTATTATTTCTTTGCCCTTCTCATTTAATGACTTCTACAAACTCTTCAGTGCAATAGGTTCTTCTATAGCAGCAGCAGAATCATCCTGCTTTGCATAACGATGCACTGCTCGGTTTCAGCCATCATTGATTGCTTAATTGGTGGAGGCTGCATCTGGGTTCCCTGTTTCTCATTATGTACACTCCTTTCTAATGTCACAGATGCCCTTTCGTGATGGGGACTTTCATTTTCTTTATTTGCTTCTGTTTCTGTTCTGGTGTCCCTCCCTATTTTTTTCATGTTACTATGAATTTTGAAAAGTCAATTCTTAAAAAATACTTCTAATTCCATAAAGTAAATATTTCAAAACCAACATATCATTTTCACCTTCACTATCCATTTTTTAATTCATTTGGACCTAGTTAGTGAATATGGAGGATAAAATTTGTTCATGTTGGTCAGAGTATAGTGGTGATTATTCTCCTTGACCTTTGAATATCATGTACCAAAGAATAGGGAAGTAATCTTCTAGAACTGAGAATGAAGCATAAATAAGTTCACATGCTGCACTGTTGCCTAAAGCCATAGGAAATTATGTTGACAGTCAAGAGAAAGGTTGGCAGTCACAAGACACTTCACCTGTTATTTACAGAAAGGCATAGTGCAGGTTCATTAGCATAGCCTGTGCGGCTTGTGGTTCATGGATCAGACTGCGTAATCCCTGGAACCACAAGGGACATCTGTAAATCCATTGGCCAGTTCCTGAGCTAAGGGCCCACAGGCAAACAGACTGTTTCTAGAAAATGGACAGTAGAAAAAGCCTGATGCGGGGCAGGGAATATCAAAAAATGATACTAGTTTTCATAAACACTTTATGAGATTAAAATACCATGTGTATTTTAATGTGAGACAAACCTCACAGTGAGTGTGATAAAATAGAATAAAATAATTATGAAAAATTAAAATAGTGACATGCTGATAAACCCACAACAATGAAATCCTTTTGTCAAAGGAATGGCAAAAACTCAATAGAAATATTAGAAAATTATGTAAATAATATTACTTTAGGGAATAAAGAATTAATGTTACCAGCATTTTATTCAACAGAGCTGAATAGGATTAAAGTAATAATTTAGGCTAGGCATGGTGACTCCTAGCCACCTAGCCTAATCCTAGCACTTTGAGAGACTGAGGTGGAAGGGTCATTTGAGGCAAGGAGTTTGAGACTAGCCTGGGCAACATAGTAAGACTTCCATCTCTTAAAAGAAAAACAAAAAAAAAACCCCAAAAAACTAGTCAGACATAGTGGCATCCACCTGTTATCCCACCTACTTTGGAGGCTGAGGGAGGAGGATTGCTTGAGCCCAGGAGTTCAAGGTTACAGTGAGCTATGATCTCACCACTACCCTCCACCCTGGGTTACAGAGTGAGACCCTGTCTCTAAAAAAATAAATAAATAAATAAATAAATAAAATTTAAAATTGTTTCTCTATATGGAAATTACTTGATTGTCAGACTTCCAGGAAATACCCTGAACAATACCTTGCTAATATTCTTGTACAGATTTGCACATTTCTGAGTTTTTATGTTTTTACCAACGCTGAATGTACAAAACATGTATGAAAAGTGTGTGTATTTCTTTTGGTGAGAACTAATAACATGGTAGTTTTCATATGTGAAGGATGGTTATTGCAAGATTGGGATTCTGCTGCAGTTAACTGTGTAACTGTTAAGCAGAGGAGAGGGTATGTGGTTGAGGAGTGGGGAGGATGTCATCAACAGATATTTTCTTTCCTAAAATCTCCTTGCTAAATCCTGTTTTTGTTATATAGCTGAAAACTGACATTCAACCTTAGAGTTCTTGAGACCCTGGCTGTTAACAGACTCCTGTGAACAGTCTTCTTGGTGGCCCAGTTTTTGCTGTGATGACTAAATGACAGCAGCAACAATGGCAACCCAGACACCTGCAACAACACTGCCACCCGTTGAGGCTTGTAAGAAACTTGTCGCGCTCCCCTGTGGACTGGTGAATAGGCTCATTCCCCCACTTTGTCCCATAATGCGATGATTTGCAAAGGGGATAGGCCGTTAAGACCAGTCCTCCCAGTGTGTTACTTCACTCTTAAGACATTTCAGCAAGTTATTACACAATTTTATTTTTTTACAAGGAAAATTTCAATTTTCCAGTCCTGGACTGTTTTACAGATGTTACTTTGAGACATAATTTTTCGTTTAGGTTCATGTGTGCTGCCACTGTGCTTATGACAGGCTGAACTGAGCAACAGCCTGGAATGATAATGCACAAATCGATCCAAGTAAATTTGGCTTCAAGGTCCTCAAACATCACTGACATTGGTTACAAGTGAAGTAAGTATTCCCATTAATTTAATATCTGAAAAGACTTGTGTATCATCTTCTAATGTTCTTTAGATTGGCCTTGGAGATTGGGAAGGTGACGCAGGTGGTCACATTGCATAGAACATTTATGTTCTCCTTTGACAACCAACTCACCTCTGGGCTCCTGGGAGCAGTTTCCAATGGAATGGAGAGCAGAGAGAATCATAATTATGTCAGCCCTGGTTCATCACCCAATGGGTACCTGTATTTCTACATGTGCCCTTATAAATCTTTTAGCTAAATCAGGGTCTCAAATGTAAAACCTAGTTCCCTGGGGAACTTTTTAATATAAACCAAAGTCTGGTTTAGGCTGATTTTTAAAAAAAAACTTTGTGAAATGTATTTACTCATGATAATTGCAGATTTAAA
The DNA here is from genome assembly GCF_003255815.1 of Theropithecus gelada. Taxonomy (NCBI): domain Eukaryota; kingdom Metazoa; phylum Chordata; class Mammalia; order Primates; family Cercopithecidae; genus Theropithecus; species Theropithecus gelada. The sequence continues at coordinate 150,780,940 of NC_037672.1, forward strand.
ACAAAGTCTTGTTTATTTTACATGACACTAAAAACAAAAATAAAAAACCCGAGATGAACAAAAGTAGAAACATACTTCAAACACCTTATGACACATGATCAAATTCTATATAAACTTAAATTTATGAAAATATAGTTTGGAAGTGGATAGGATATTCAAAGGAAGCACGGTATTTATGGCAATGCTATCATCATTGTTTTGCATTCTAATGGAATGTTTTTACTTTCTTGTAATATGCACCCCTGAAGAGATAAAGTAGTGGAAATATGACACATTTACCCATTCTGACTGTTCTTGTGTCCTATCCGATAATCAGTTAACCAACTGACTCAGTTGGGATTTAGTCCAGGTTAAAGCCTGGGTAAGTAGCATTCTGGAGTAAATCTCCTAAGTAGCTCTATCTGATGATGTCCTGACTATCCTCAAAGAAAGAGATTCTGTTTGTTCAGCATTTTGGGAGCCAAATGTTCTTTTAAAATCTGGATTGTCTGATGCTTATGTCAAAATCCAGACAGAGTGATAAATTACTCATAAATAAAAACAGAGGAAACTATTGCAGTGATGGTCACTGGCTATGATCTTGGTAATTCCAGTTCTATAGCTCTACTTTTATATACAAATCATTTTCATATTGAACATTTGATTCCCAAGTAAAACCTCTGAATTTGAATGGCAGAAGAAGTTTCTGGAAGCTGTCAGCAAAAACCGTGCTGCCTACAAATGATCCTTGGAATCTCAAGAATCCTGACAAAAAAAGAAAAGGAAAGAAAAGAAAAGAAAAGAAAAGGAAGGAAGGAAGGAAGGAAGGAAGGAAGGAAGGAGGGAAGGAAACCTAGGGACTGGCTGGGCGCAGTGGCTCAAGCCTGTAATCCCAGCACTTTGGGAGGCCAAGGTGGGTGGATCACGAGCTCAGGAGATCGAGAGCATCCTGGCTAACATGGTGAAACCCCATCTCTACTAAAAATACAAAAAATTAGTCAGGTGTGGTGGCACGCTCCTGTAGTCCCAGCTACTTGGGAGGCTGAGGCAGGAGAATTCCTTGAACCCAGGAGGCAGAGGTTGCAGCGAGTGGAGATCACGCCACTGCACTCCAGCCTGGGCGACAGAGCGAGACTCCGTCTCAAAAACATAAAAACAAAAAACAACAACCTAGGGACCACCAAGAGCCATGTGAACTGCAGAGTACAAATAACTTGCATTTTCTGGAGAATAGATGACTATATTTAATTGTTTCAATTATGACTCTGCTTATTAGCTGCAAACCCCAGAATCATAAATTTAATAGGAAACTTTAAAAAGACACATGTGTTACAGTGAGGGAATAAAGTTATACATTTGCAGAATTCAGGATTTATTGGGATGAGTATCAGTCTCATATGTTAGATAGAGTCTTCATAGGGAATACTGGCTTTTGGCATGTAGTCTCTTGGCTTCTGTGTTCTTTCTGCCTGCACAAAGTGCTTTTTGTTCCTCAAACCAGTAGAAACTATTTAAGCCCTAAGTTATTCCCCCTCCATTCAGCATCATGTAAACCATAAACATACATGTTATATAAAGACACAAGAAAGGGCCCTAGCAAGTAAGTTTGTAGTGTTCATAATACACTTCTATATGTTAGCACACTACCTATTTTGGAGTAATTTTTTTTGGTCTGAGTGTTTTTGTTAATTCACTTTGAATTTATAGATTTTAATTTGGTTCAAAGTTTATTTTCCTTTTTTTTTTTTTTTCTTTTGAGGGTCTTGCTGTATTGCCTAGGCTAGTCTTGAACTCCTGGCTCAAGTGATCCTTCTGCCCCGGCCTCCCGAAGTGTTGGGATTACAGGCGTGAGCCATTGCACCTGGCCTTCTGTGTTCTTTTGTTTGTTTGTTTGGTTTTAGCCTCCCAAGTAGCTGGGACTACAGGTGCATGCCACCACACCCAGCTAATTGTTTTTGGTATTTTTGGTAGAGACCATGGTCTCACCATGTTGCCCAGGCTGGTCTCAAACCCTTAGGCTCCAGTGATCCACCCACTTCGGCCTCCAAAAGTGCTGGGATTACAGGTGTGAGCCACCACCCCTGGCCTTATTTGCTATTTTAAATATGAGCTAGGATGATGTAAATGAGTAAGACAGAAGAAATATAAATGAAGAATTAGCACATAGAAAAATGTCAACCTCAGGAGTCATCAAATGAATGTACATTAAAATGAGTTCCCCCCCGCCACTCCCATCAAATTAATTAAGGTGTTTTAAAAAGCCTGTTGGTGAGACTATGACGCTAGGGACCATTTGTTGTATGGCTGTTGGAGTGAATGCCGTAAGAGAGATCCAAATAAAAATCCCTGGGGGAAAGATCAAGATTGGAAACAGCAGAGAAAATTTCTGGAGGGATTAATGCTTCAGAAAGATTTGAAGGAGGAATAAAATTCAAACAGATGGAAGGTACAAATGGAAGGCAAAGCACAGAGCTTGATTAAGGGTAGTACTTTTCAACTCCAGGATGTTTTGGAGATTTATCCTATTCATTTTAATGTTTTTATAGCATTCCATTGGATGAAAATATAATAATTTATTTACTCATTCTCCTTCTGGTAGACAATTATGTTGCTTCCAAATTTTTATTGCAAACAAAGCTGTTTTGTGAACATCTTTGTATTTGTCTTCTTGTGCACGTTGGAGAGATTTTTTCCTGGCTGTATGCTGAGGAATAGAAGTGCTGGGCTATGGGGTATGCACTAGATAGTCCAAATTGCTCTCTAAAGTGCCTGTGCCAATTGAAACTACCACTGGCAGTGTTTGAGAGTTCTTATTTTCCCACATCCTTATAGTTGGTATTGACAGACACATATTTTTATCAATTTGATAGGTGTGAATGAATATCATATTCGTTTTTTCAGTTCTCTCATTATAGGTGAGATTTGCAGTATTTTTCACATATTTATGGCTCATTCAATTTCTTCTTGAGCACATTGTTTTTCTCTATTTTCTATTTTTTGTCATTTTCTTTATTGATTTGTAGGTCTTTATAAATTCTTGATGTCATGTTTCTAAAAATACATATTCTTGATGTCATGGTTTTTAGAAATCAATTAAGTGAATTGCAAATATCTTCATTCCTTCTGAGTCTTGTTTTTAAAAATGTTATTATGGTCTTTTCTCTCATCCAGAAGTAATTTTAATTTAGATAAAATTATCAATCTTTTTCTTTATAGTTTATGCTTTGTATGACTTGCTTAAGAAATTCTTTCTCAACATATTTTCTAAAGAGAACGTTCTACCATTCTTTGCAGAATTTTTGCTTTTTCATATTCAAATCTTTACTTGGCTTGGAATTGATTTTTGTGTATGGTGTGAGAAGGGGTTGTCGAATTTTTTCCCAAAAGATTGGCCAACTCTCCAAGCCTATAAATAATTCCTTTTCTGTTTTTTTTTTTTTTTTTTTTTTTTTTTTTTTTTTTTTTTTTTTTTTTTCTTTTATGTATGCATCACATGCTGGGCAAATTATACAGGTTTCAGTGAGCAAAACTATGGAAATCCTCTCAATGGCAAAGTGTGTGTGCATATCCCTGTAGTCTGGGTGTTCCAGAAGCAGCTAGAGATGAGGAATACAGATCTGATTGAGTTTGAGTTCCGACTCTCTCATTTACAAACTAAGCAGGGTAAAAAGGATGTTAACAAAATGAACTGATTTGCAAAAGTTGGAACTGAAATGAATATAATTGGGCAAAAGTTTGGGATAGAAATATAGTGTATCCACATCAATTTCAAATAGTTGGAAGGGGTAGAATATAAGGTTCTTCACTGGGCTCTGAAAGTATGGGAATTAAATGAAGAGAACCTTTAATAATACTAACTCCAAGAGCCTAAATAAAAACACTGAATTAAATCAGTTGAAGGAAACAATATCAATGGAGTGCAAAGTGGTATGTATGTGAAAACCATGTATTATTGGAAAAAGAGCTGTTTGCATATAGCATCAGGACTTGGCTTACTCAGCTCCATTCGCAACTGACTTTTCCCTTGCCTTCCCCTTTTGTAAAGGCTAAAAGCGAAACACTCCATTTTCTTAGACACCTACTGCCTGAGGTGGCCACCTGGCTCAGCTCTAGCCAGTGATGCAAATGGACAATTCCTTTCCACGCAAAAAGACAAAAGCTGCCTGGGAAAAGGCCTTTAGCCCTCTCATCTTCTTTCTTCCTGAAAATTGGATGTGGGGTCTGGAAGTGCAGAGGCCATCTTGAGATACTAAGGGCAGTGACTTGTGGAATTCTGAGCTACTCTGACAGCCCTGGTGTTTATACCCTTAGACTTCTTGTTGCCAGAAACAAAATAAACCTATATCTTTTTAAGTTCTTGCAGTGAAGGTTTTTATTTTTTATAGCCAAACATATGCATACCTGCTATAGCTTTGATACCTCATTCCTTCATTTGTTCAATAATGGTTATCACTGAAAACATTACAGTAATGGATGTATGTTAGTGAAGTGAGGGAGGATTGAACAGATGAAGGGAAAGAAGAAGATGGAACATGTACGTTGTGTATCTGGAGTTTAATTTATATAGGAGGAATAAGACACGACCACAGTAAGGTATAGTTTATGTACCAACATTTGGTCCCAAGTTTTATCAGATAATCTTTTACAAGCATGTGGGATTCATTGTGTCAGTTTGGGTATTACATGGACATCTTTGTGCATCACTTTGTGCTGGGAACACATGCTATGTGCTCTGAAAGTTACATCATGACTATTTTGTGGTATGAGATGTCAGTATGTAGTATGAGTGATAATATGAGGAATAACAAATATTGACATACTCATACTACATACTCTGGCCACGTGGCTCAGTTCAGTTACATCAGGACTATCTTGTAGTATGAGATGTCTAATGGCATGTTTCCTTCTACAAAGCAATCCATAAAATATTTCAACAAGCATTTCCATCTACCTGTTATAGACACAGGATGTCCCTCTTCCATTGTTGTGGCTTTGAAAGAAATAAGCAGCCTGCTGTCATTTTGTGTTACCATGCTCAGCAGGCAGCAAGAACGCAGGAAAAAACCTGCTTACAGCCAAGGGTCAGGATTAGGATGTAAACTCCTGGGAGTGTGTGCGTGTGTGTGTGTGTGTGTGTGTATGTGTGTGTGTTTTATCCTGGTATTTCTCATGGTGACTAATTCCTTGCTTGTACATTTCAAGGGCTCAAAATATTTTTGCTCTTTGCAATGGTCTGAATGTGTTCCCCCAAAATTAATATGTTGAGACTTAATTGCCAAAGTGATGGTACTGGCCAGTAATGCAATAAATAGATTATATTTTTGTAAGCTTTAAGAGATAATTAAGTTATGAGGGTAGAGCCTTCATGGAAGGAATTAAGGCTCTTACAAATATGCTTAAGGGAGTGGATCCATTACCTTCTATCCCTTCCTCCACATAAGGACATTTACTCCCTCTGGAGCACGCAGCAACAACGTACCATCTTGGAAGCAAACCACAGTGCAATCAAATTGGAACACAAGATTAACAAACTCGCTCAAAACCACACACCTACATGGAAATTGAACAATCTGCTCCTGAATGACTTCTGGGTAAATAATGAAACTAAGTTAGAAATCAAGAAGTTCTTTGAAACCAGTGAGAACAAAGGGACAATGTACCAGAATCTCTGGGACGCAGCTAAAGCAGTGTTAAGAGGGAAATTTATAGTACTCAGTGCCCACATCAAAAAGCTAGAAAGATCTCAAATTAACACCATAACATCACAACTAAAAGAACTAGAGAACCAAGAGTAGATAAACCCCAAAGCTAGCAGAAGACAAAAAAATAATCAAGATCAGAGCAGAACTGAAGGAGATAGAGACACGAAAAACCTATCAAAAAAATCAATGAATCCAGGAGCTGGTTTTTTGAAAAAATTAATAGACCACTAGCTAGACTAATAAAAATGAAAAGAGAGAAGAACCAGATAGACACAATAAAAAATGATTAAGGGTATGTCACCACTCAGCCCACAATACAAACAACCATAAGAGAATGCCATAAACACCTTTATGCAAATAAACTAGAAAATCTAGAAGAAATGGATAAATTCCTGGACACATACACCCTCCCAAGACTGAACCAGGAAGAAGTTGAATCCCTGAACAGACCAATAACAAGTTCTGAAATTGAGGCAGTAATAAATAGTCTACCAACCAAAAAAAGCCCGTGCCAGACAGATTTACAGCTGAATTATATCAGAGGTACAAAGGGGAACTGGTACCATTTCTTCTGAAACTGTTCCAAACAATTGAAAAGGAGGGATTCCTCCCTAACTCATTTTATGAGGCCAGCATCATCCTGATACCAAAAGCTGGCAGAGATACAACAAAAAAAAGAAAACTTCAGGTCAATATACCCAATGAACATCAATGCAAAAATTCTCAATAAAATACTGACAAACCGAATCCAGCAGCACATCAAAAAGCTTATCCACTATGATCAAGTTGGCTTCATCACTGGGATGCAAGGCTGGTTCAACATACACAAATCAATAAACATAATTCATCACATAAACAGAACTAAAGACAAAACCACATGATTATTTCAATAGATGCAGAAAAGTCCTTCAATAAAATTCAACATCGCTTCATATTAAAAACTCTCAATAAACTAGGTATTGAAAGAACATACCTCAAAATAATAAGAGCCATTTATGACAAGCCCACAGCCAATATCATACTGAATGGGCAAAAGCTGGAAATATTCCCCTTGAAAACCAGCACAAAACAAGGATGCCCTCTCTCATCACTCCTATTCAACATAGTATTGGAAGTTCTGGCCAGGAAAATCAGATAAGAGAAAGAAATAAAAGGTATTCAAATAGGAAGAGAGGAATTCAACCTCTCTCTGTTTGCAGGTGACATGATCCTATATCAAGAAAACCTCATCATCTCAGGCCAAAGGCTTCTTAAGCTGATAAGCAAATTCAGGAAACTCTCAGGATACAAAAATCAATGTTCAAAAATCACAGGCATTCCTACACACCAACAATAGACAAGCAGAGAGCCAAATCATGAATGAACTCCCATTCACAACTGCTACAGAAAGAATAAAATACCTAGGAATACAGCTAACAAGGGAAGTAAAGGACCTCTTCAAGGAGAACTATAAGCCACTGCTTAAGGAAATCAGAGAGGAAACAAAAAAAATGGAAAAACATTCCATGCTCCTGGATAGGAAGAATCAAAATGGCCATATTGCCCAAAGTAATTTATAGATTCAATGCTATTCCCATTAAACTACCATTGACATTTTCACAGAATTAGAAAAAACTACTTTAAAATTAACACAGAACCAAAAAAGAGCCCATATAGCCAAGACAATCTTAAGAAAAAAGAACAAAGCTGGAGGCACCACACTAACTGACATCAAACTGTACTCCAAGACTACAGTAACCAAAACAGCATGGTACTGGTACAAAAACAGACACATAGACCAATAGAACAGAATAGAGAACTCAGAAATAAGACCACACTTGTACAACCATCTGATCTTCAAAAAACCTGACAAAAACAAGAAATGGGGAAAGGATTCCCTATTTAATAAATGGTGCTGGGAGAGCTGGCTAGCCATATGCAGAAAATTGAAACTGGACTCCTTCCTTACACCTTATATAAAAATTAACTCAAGATGGATTAAAGACTTAAATGTAAAACCTGAAACCATAGAAACCCTGGAAGAAAATCTTGACAACACCATTCAGGACATAGGCATGGGCAAAGATTTCATGATGAAAACACCAAAAGCAAAAATTGGCAAATGGGACCTAATTAAACTAAAGAGTTTCTGCACAGCAAAAGAAACTATCATCAGAGTGAACAGATAGTCTGATAATAAAGTATCAAAGAAAAACACCTGTTTTTTTTTCCTCCAAGACGAGTAAATGGGAGAAAATTTTTGCAATCTATCCATCTGACAAAGGTCTAATATCCAGAATCTACAAGGAACTTAAACAAATTTACACACAAAAAAATCAAAGAACTCCATTAAAAAGTGGGCAAAAGACATGAACAGACACTTCTTGAAAGAAGACATTTACGTGGCCAAGAAACATGGAAAAAAAGCTCAACATCAGTGATCATTAGAGAAATGCAAATCACGACAATGAGACACTGTCTCAAGCCAGTTAGAATGGTGATTATTAAAAAGTCAAGAAACAACAGATGCTGGCATGGCTGTGGAGAAATAGGAACACTTTTATGCTGTTGGTGGGAAGGTAAATTAGTTCAATCATTGTGGAAGACAGTGTGACAATTCCTCAAAGACCGAAAACCAGAAATACCATTTGACCCAGCAATCCCATTACTGAGTATGTACCCAAAGGAATAGAAATCATTCTATTACAGAGATACATGCATGCATATGTTCACTGCAGCAATATTCGTAATAGCAAAGACATGAAATCAACCCAAATGCCCATCAATGATAGATTGGATAAAGAAAATGTGGTATATATACACCACAGAATACTATGCAGCCATAAAAAGGAACAAGATCTTGTTTTTTTTGCAGGGACATAGATGGAGCTGGAAGCCATTATCTTCAGCAAACTAACGCAGGAACAGAAAACCAAACACCACATGTTCTCATTTTTAAGTGGGAGCTGAACAATGAGAACACATAGATACAGGGAGGGGAACAACACACAGTGGGGCCTGTTGTGGGGTTGGGGGAGGGAGAGCATCAGGAAAAATAGCTAATGCACGCTAGCTTTAATAGTTTGCTGATGGGTTGATAGGTGCAGCAAACCACCATGGCAAATATTTACCTATGCAACAAACCTGCACATCCTGCACATGTACCCTGGAACTAAAAAAAAAAAATTTGATGAATCCCAGTATTGATTAACATTAGTATTGGCCCATACTGAAATTCATATTGACCATTGACCTCAGAGTGGAAGTTTATCTTTTTTTTTTTTTTTTTTTTAGACGGAGTTTTGCTTTTTTTCATTGTTGCCCAGGCTGGAGTGCAGTGTCACGATCTCGGCTCACTGCAACCTCCGCCTCCTGGGTTCAAGCGATTCTCCTGCCCCAGCCTCCCAAGTCACCATGCCCAGCTAATTTTTGAATTCTTAGTAGAGACGGAGTTTCACCATTTTGGCCAGCCTGGTCTTGAACTCCTGACCTCAGGTGATTTGCCCACCTCAGCCTCCCAAAGTGCTGAATTACAGGTGTGAGCCACTGCACCTGGCGGAATTTTATCTTTTGTGGTTGCTTTGACTTTGGAGGAGGATGGATATTGGAACTTCCCATGGAGAACACTGCTTGCTTGACTTGTTTTTCTTCTCCACGATGTTAGGAGAAAAATCTCTCTGACCAGAAGGCTAACTCCTCAGCCAAAGTGGTGGTTCATCTGCTATATTTGGCTTTACAGGAGAAAGAATCCCAAGAGGTCAGTTGATCCAGGATGCAGTCCTAGGCTGGGAAGACATTTCTGCTGTTTTACAGGTGAGGTACCTGAGGCCCCAAGAAGGCCAAGCAACTTAGCCAAATCACTAAGAATGATGCTGATGGTGGGTGTAGGGGAAGACAGGGGTTGTAGTAGTGAGGGAATGAGAGTAGATGCTAGAATTCCTGGTTCTCAATTCAAGTCTACCAATCTGTATTGCAGAGTTGTCGTAGATCAGCTTGTTGAGTGGTCCTGATCCTCATCTACAGGAATTGGAGACTAAGGTCCAGGCTGGATGGTGAGGAAGACAAACTTGTTTTGCTACTCTCTCCTGTTTCATAATTGTTCACTACCTCTTGTTTTTCAAAACCTCTTTAATAAAATATGAAAGAAAAACACCTATTTTTTTTTCCTCCAAGACTTGAGTAAATGCTCTGCTGTGGTTTCTTCTTTGACTGTGTTCCTTTAGGAATCTTTTTTGTTGTTGTTAACTATATTTACAGTCTCTCCTTCTGTGACAAGTCTTTCTTGCAGTTTACAAACATGTTCAAGTCCCTCCTTATTAAGGAAAGAAACTGTATTCTGCATCCCTCGTTATCCATTTATTCATGTTTTAGCTTCTTAAATGAGTCTTCACTTATTTTTTCCACTTCCTCACCAGAAATTTACATTGAGCCAGCTGCAGTCTCTGCTTTGATCACTTTAACAGTGCTGTCAAAGATCACTGTGATATCCTAATTATCAGCTGAGTAGATTTCAGTTTTGGTTCTTATTTGACTTCTCTATGTCATTTGGCAGCTTATCACTCAATTTGGGGTGGATTTTGAATATAACTCATAACATTTAAGGTAAAAATCTAGCTTCTTTTCAACATTAACCCTCAGTTATTAGCACAGATATTAATTGAACTTAGGTTACTCAACATAAACCTGTTTTAAAAAATAATTAATTGACTTGATTTTTTAGAGTGGAAATTGAGGGGAAGGTATAGAGAGTTCCCATGTACCTCCTTTCTCCCTGCACAGATTTCTCTATTATTAGCATCTTACATTTGTATGGTATATTTCTTATAACTGATCAGTCGATTTTGACACATTTTTGTTAACTAGGCCCGTAGTTTATATACAGATTCACTCTTTGTGTTGTATATTCTCTGGGTTTTAACAAATGCATAATGTCATGTATCCACCATTACAGTATCATACAGATGAGCTTCACTGCTCTAAGAGTCCCCCGTGCTTCACTTCCCTCTCTCCCTCCCTTCCACAAGCCCAAACATGGATCGTTTTACTCTCTCCTTAGTATTGCCTTTTCCAGAATGTTATATAGTTGGAATCATACAGGATGTAGACTTTTCAGATTGGCTTTTTTTCACTTAGCAATATGCATTTAAGGTTTAATGCATATTGAAGGTTCCTCCATGTTTGCCTGTAGCTTGATAGCTCATTTCTTTTTATCTCAGAGTAATATTCCCTTGTAAGTACGCACCACAGTTTGTTTAGCTACTCATCTGCTGAAAGACGTTTTGGCGATTATGAATAAAGCTACTATTAACATTCATGTGCATGTTTTTGTGTAAACATACATTTTCAACTCATTTGGTAATTGTCAGTTAATTTTGAAAGCTTGTCCTTTCTTGACTTGCATGGCATCCTTCTCCCTTTTGTTCTCCTCTTACTTCTTTGAGTATGCCTTCCTGTTTCCCTTTGCTGATGCCTCCTCTTCTGCCAGTTTCTCAATGGTGGTGTTTCCTAGGGTTCTATGGTAGGCCTTTTAATATCTTCAGTATTTCACATATTCTTCAGGGATGGTCTCATCCACTCCCAGGGCTTCAGCCATCCCCTCACTGTTGTGCCCTAGCTTGTATTTCATTGCAGACCTTTCCCTGAACCCCAGACACACATGTACACTTTGCTACTTAGATGTCTCCTCTACTGAGATGTGGGAAACACCCAGAAAGGAAGGTCATTCAATTCTGGGGACTGTTTGTCACATGGAAGTAAAAATATTTCTGTTTTTCTGACAAATACATGAGTGGTGAAGCTTTTCTACTCTATTTCTTCTATGTAGGGTTTCTCAGCCTTAGTATTATTGACATTCTGGGCCAGGCAATTTTTTGTTGTAGGGGCTATTCCATGCATTGGGTGTTTGGCAGCATGGCTGGCCTCTACTTGCTACGTACAAGCAGAACCTTCTCCCTGCAGCCCTCAGCCCCAGGTTGTGACAACCATAAATCCCTTCAGACATTGCCAAATGCCCTCAGGGGGTGGGAGGCAGCTCAAATCACTCCCCAATGAAAACTACTTCTGTAATATAAGATGTTTTCTCCCACTCACTGTCTTTGCTTTCACTTCTTCCTCTTCCTGATTTGCTCTTCCCCAGGGGGAGGATTCTACCCATCCTTTAAGATTGGCTCATTCATCATCTCCTGTAGGAAGTCTTCTCTCATATCTCTCTCCTTCCCTTTCTCTATAGAATTCCCTCTTCCTTTGTGTCTGATTGTCCTCCTGTGATGTTCCTGTGCCAGCTGTTTACATGGTGATGCTCTTCTCTGCATTGCTAGTTGATTGGGGATTGGCATCATGCCTTCATCTTTGAATCCCTGGCACCATCACAGTTTGTGGCAGTTAATGTGCCCGATTAATGTGGTTGAATAAATGACCCATAACGGCCCCCTCTGGTCAAAATCCTCTATGATAAATTCTCGTAACATTACGTATCGTTCTTTCAAAGCACTTGTTATGGTAACAACTCTCCATTTTCTTGGAGTGTGATTATTAAATCAATGTATTTCCCCTTCACTAGATAGACCATAATAAGCTCTATGAAGCTTTTAGTAATCACTGAATCATGCAGTGCTTGGCACTTAATAGGTGCTTAGGATGTATTTGTAGAATGAATAAATGATCTTGGGCAAGAATGGCCTTGGGAGGTTCAGTTTGGGCTTAATAATGGCAGCAGCAGCAAAAACTAATATTCGTTTAAAGTGTTTTCATAGGTATTATTTCCATTTAATAATTTAAAAACTTCTGCTAAAAAGGTATTATTTCTATCATATAGGTGAAAAAACTGAGAAAGATCAGAGAGGTTAAACATCTTAAAGTCTCATACTCTATGATCACTGTATTACAAATGTGGGCCCTGGGTTATTTCTTGTCCATACAGCCAGACTTGCAGAGATCAGTAAATGCTTTATGGTACATGAAGTTAATAGGAGAATATGTAATTCTTTTGTATTTTTTGTGTATTGGTTTAGAGCACACGCATTTTTACATCCATATGATAAGAGCTCACTGGAATTGATAATAAGGGCTCACACCCCCTCACTGGCCCTGTAGTAACACAAACATTATCTTCATTTGTATTCCAGGGCCAGCCACAAATGGTTGAGGTAAGATGTCTTATAGGTCCAACTGATGCTAACAACCAGTGAGAGAAAAATTTTCGTGTTTTGAAGACTAAAATACTTTCTCTGTATGAAGTTATAATATAAATGGTTGACAACATGAACAAGATAAGGGAGGCCTAGGTCCGTGGTTCTTAAGTTCTTGTGGCACATAGGTACATTTGATGGGACACAGACTAATACAGACCCCTTAATCTGGTCATTTCTTACTGCTAGAAACATGGAGATAACAACTGTCACTCTCACTAATGTGGAAATAGTGGAAAGGATGGATTTGTATGTATGACTGCCTTATGGGTAAATTATAAATATATTCCTGAAATTGAGTAGAGACGTGAGCACCTTGTGAACTTGAATGCTATAGGAGACCAGCAGGAGCTCCTTTGTGGAACATTGGAATTCCCAGGCTGCAGTCAAATGCCACTGACTAATCACCTTAGAGTTTTAATTCAGGAATGATGGGTTGAATCTTGAAAACATATGAATGTAGAAAAGGTGAAAAGGGGACGTCAAGTGTACACTAATGACCTTTAGAAGATGCATTAGAAATGGGATTGGATTCTTATGGAGTGGATAATTATTGCTACCTAGTAATATGCTTTATTTCACCATGCCAGTTCAATGAAGGCATTCAACAGTTACTTGTTGAATAAAATAGGACCTCCATTCTATCATATGAATGCCTTACTAGAGAAAAGCCTTCCCAGACCAAAAACTAACCTCTGTTTCATATAATATCTGTATGGAAATGTATCCTGTGATGACACCAAAGGAGTCTATATCCTGTCATTTTATGACTTACATAAAAACCATGACATCAAAGACATTTGAGATGACATGCGGAATTCCTGTAAAACATTCTTGATGAGGCTGACAAAGACAATTCCTTAATGATGTTTGGCTCATCTTCGACATAAATGTCTTCGACTGAAGACAAATACGAACCAAGGAGTGTTTCTAAGAATAACAATAATATGAATGTATGAGGTATCAATCTTTGTGTTATTGATCATTGATTGATTTCTTGGTGAGATCTTTATCACAGGATCACCTTGTTGCCAAAAATAGCCAAGTATTGGGAAAATGTGTAGCTACTGATAGGAGTATGTGCAGATTTGCTTTTTGTCATTGTGTGTTTATGTTACATGTAGATATTGTCACTTTATTTAGCAAGGCATTCTTTCTTCTTGAGTCAAGAATATAATGTAAACTCAAGTGAATTTCTCTTTAGTGAGAAGAGCATTTTATTTTGTCCTTTCTGACCCTTATATTCATACTTTTGACCACCCATAGGCGAATCCAGGAGAACCAGAGATAATTTCCATAGACTGGAAAACCAGAATGGAATAGTGTATATTTCAGTTTAAAAGATTCATTTCAGGGGAATTATCACTGTGATGTTGGAAGATATTCTTTCATTCACAAGGCATTTGCAAGATCTATTATGTATGAGATTAGTCACATGTAAATATTTTGTAGATGTAAAGCAAATTTGCTCCCTGCAAAATGGACCCAGTGGTGGGAACCAGTTTGAGGAGACGAGGCTGTATTTCCCTTCTCTAAGCATCACCAACAGAGCTGAGTATTCTGAGTCTGGAAGAGATCCAGTGGGATTTAGTTGTATGAGTTTTAATGTAAAGGTGTTATATTTCATGAGATGAAATCATAACACAGTGGATTGCAAGAATTTTGAGAGATTATTTTTTTCAGAGTGTTGGCAAGCAGCATCCTCTAGAGAATTTTGTGTCTAAAAAAGAAATATATTCTTTCATAGGATTCACAAGATAACTAATCATTAATCCCTTCTAGATGGTCAGGGTTTGACTGGAGAGGCTGATTTGGAACATCCGGAGCAGGTCTGACCTCTGTAGTTGGCCTTTATTGAATTTGCGACTTCCACAGCATCCTAAAACTTCAAGGTACATGGCCAGTGCATTTTTTGGGGTCCTCTACTCCTAAGCCACAATTACAGTTCTTTTTATTTATTTATAGATTATACTTCACCTTTAGTCTTCATGCACTGTTTGATCTCTATGAATTTTGACAATCCAAATGAATATTTGGCCAAGACAAGAAATGTTATCATGCTCTATCTCAGGTTTCTTTCCTCTCCCGTTCTTGTTATGTTTTTAGCTGAGAAGAAGTTCTCTGTCTCTGTTTTAGAGAAAGCTGAGCCATTTCCTTGACTTAAGTTTGACCTTTTTTTTGCTTCATTCTGGAACACATATAACTGTCCTTAGGCTAAACATCTCTCTACTTTTGTGACTGTCTCATCTCCAGTTTCCCTGTAATGCAACATGTTGGAATAGGTTTCTTATGAATGGCAGGGGAGAAACAAGACACTGTGGGGGAAATCTGGCACTTCTTCTGATTTTGATGTGTATGGAAGGGAGTTTGTGTTCTATGTAGCTGAGAGTCTTCTTGAAACATGGCTCAGGCAAGAAAGTTTTGAAAGTGCAATTAGTTCAGTATGGGAGTCTAGCAAAACGAGTGTATGCCCCAATGTATGTAGCTCTTTTCCTGGGGAGATTTGTTTCTACCTTATTTCAGAAATAATAGATGAACTCTTAAGACTTTATAAAAGTTCTGCAGCGGCCGACATATCATCAGTAAAGATAAAAAGATGTGTACATCAGCACAGATGTGTTTGTATGAAATCGTGCACATGATAGACCTCATGTGGAGCCTCTAGTGAATTCTCATGGTAATGCTGATGAAATTGGTGTTACGGAGGAAGGGAAAGGGGAGTTATGAGTTATTACCATCAAGCAACAAATGTTACATTCCTTATCTTTCTCAAATGCTGTCTTGCAAATGCATGTCAGAGGAGGCTGTGATTGGAGAGAGTCCAGACATTAGGATGCTGAGAGAGTCAAGCTGAGGGAGATTAAGCAGCTAGGGTATGACCAGCAAGAGGAGCAAGCTTACTTGCAGCTGTAGACTATCACATATCACCTTGTTTTCCAAACTTGCCTGCTTACCTGGGGAGTGTGTTAAAAATGGAGATTCTTGCAGACTTAGCAAATCAAAGTCTCCAGGGGAAGGACCTGGAAAATAGATTTTTTTTTTTTTTTTTACTTGTTCTGTCTACAAGGTTGATGCGCAATGCCACTGAAATAATGTAGATGACACAGCCTTGAAAAACAGAACTTTTTTTTTTTTTAACCACATTCTGGGATTTTATTTATTTATTTATTTTTATTTTTAAAATTATACTTTAACTTCTGGGATACATGTGCAGAATGTGCAGGTTTGTTACATAGGTATACACATGCCATGGTGGTTTGCTGCACCCATCAACCCATCATCTACATTAGGCATTTCTCCTAATGTTATCCCTCCTCTATCCCCCACCCCTCAACAAGCCCTGGTGTGTGATATTCCCCTCCTTGTGTCCATGTGTTCTCATTGTTTGACTCCCACTTATGAGTGAGAACATGCAGTGTTTGGTTTTCTGTTCCTGTGTTAGTTTGCTGAGACTGATGGTTTCCAGCTTCATCCATGTCCCTGCAAAGGACATGAACTCATCCTTTTTTATGGCTGCATAGTATTCCAATTGCTACAACGAGAATAAAATACCTAGGAATGCAACTTACAAGGGATGTGAAGGACCTCTTCAAGGAGAACTACAAACCACTGCTCAAGGAAATAAGAGAGGACACAAAAAAATGGAAAAACATTCCATGGTTCTGGATAGGAAGAATCAATATTGTGAAAATGGCCATACTGCCTAATTTATAGATTCAATGCTATCCCCATCAAGCTACCATTGACTTTCTTCAAAGAATCAGAAAAAACTACTTTAAAATTCATATGAAACCAAAAAAGAGCCTGTGTAGCCAAGACAATCCTAAGCAAAAAGAACAAAGCTGGAGGCATCATGCTACCTGACTTCAAACTATACTACAAAGCTACAGTAACCAAAACAGCATGGTACTGGGACAAAACAGATATAGACCAATGGAACAGAACAGAGGCCTCAGAAATAACACCACACATCTACAACCATCTGGTCTTTGACAAACCTGAGAAAAACAAGCAATGGAGAAAGGATTCCCTATTTCATAAATGGTGCTGGGAAAACTGGCTAGCCATATGCAGAAAACTGAAGCCGGAGCCCTTCCTTACACCTTATACAAAAATTAACTCAAGATGGATTAAAGACTTAAATCTAAGACCTAAAACCATAAAAACCCTAGAAGAAAACCTAGGCAACACCATTCAGGACATAGGCATGGGCAAAGACTTCATGACTAAAACCCCAAAAGCAATCATGACAAAAGCCAAAATAGACAAATGGGATCTAATTAAACTAAAGAGCTTCTGCACAGCAAAAGAAACTATCATCTGGGTGAACAGGCAACCTACAGAATGGGATTTTTGCAATCTATCCATCTGACAAAGGGCTAATATCCAGAATCTACAAATAACTTAAACAAATTTACAAGAAAAAACCCCATCAAAAAGTGGGCAAAGGATACGAACAGATACTTCTCAGAAGAAGACATTTGTGTGGCCAAAAAATACATGAAAAAAAGCTCATCATCACTGGTCATTACAGAAATGCAAATCAAAAACACAATGAGATACCATCTCATGCCAGTTAGAATGGTGGTCATTAAAAAGTCAGGAAACAACAGATGCTGGAGAGGATGTGGAGAAATAGGAACACTTTCACACTTTTGGTGGGAGTGTAAACTAGTTCAACCATTGTGGAAGACAGTGTGGCGATTCCTCAAGGATGTAGAACCAGAAATACCATTTGACCCAGCAATCCCCTTACTGTGTATATACCCAAAGGATTGTAAATAATTCTACTATAAAGACACATGCACATGTATGTTTATGGCAGCACTATTCACAATAGCAAAGACTTGGAACCAGTCCAAATGCCTATCAATGCTAGACTGGATAAAGAAAATAGAATTTTTAACCAACTGACCAGCTGATTGCTATGATCAGACAAGTCTTGGAACCACTCACTGAGTGTAATCAGATGGGCATTGAAAAAGGGCTGGGTTTTGTGAGTGTGGATGTCAGGGGTGGGTATGGATGCTAAATCACATGGTCAAAGGGACATTTCCAACTCTGTGTTTGTTGAAGAACATTGGCTTTATGTTCTTCAATGCCCCGTCTGTAATGCCCCACACATTATATTTCTTTCAAAGTTGATTCAAGAAAGACCTTTGTCTTTCCCAAGAAGGTGGTCTGTATCATTTATGAGATGAAATGTTGCCACTTCCTGAGCGCCTGTTGCCTCAGTTTCCAGGAAATGCGATGCCAAGTTTTAGGCTCTATCACTATTACCATGTCTACTACTATGATTGGCCTGTTAGATTTTCTTTTCCCACCATTTTTACCTTCTTTCAAATCCCTATTTTAATTAATTTTTAAAATTTTTTTGTAAGTGACTTCCAATTTTTTTTTCCCTAGAAAGATCCACCCAGGGAATGCACAAAAGCAAGAAACACAAAGCAGACAGAGGAATTAGTAATGAAAATCAAGCCCCTCAGCCATCCCATCCAACAACAGTCCTTCTCAGAGGTTGTCGCTTTGAACTACTTCAGTTTTCAATTATGTCAGTGGCCAATAATTTCAGGTAGTATGGATATACCATTGTTTTAAAATTTATCTTGTTTTGCTCTTTGCTGTTTTGAGATTTCAATTCTGTGTCCAAGTGGTTCCCTTTATATGCAGGGTACTCCATGAGCCCATACAAATAGAAGACACTTTCTTCAAGTCTGAG
The DNA here is from genome assembly GCF_003255815.1 of Theropithecus gelada. Taxonomy (NCBI): domain Eukaryota; kingdom Metazoa; phylum Chordata; class Mammalia; order Primates; family Cercopithecidae; genus Theropithecus; species Theropithecus gelada. The sequence continues at coordinate 150,799,506 of NC_037672.1, forward strand.
AATATTTGATTATTATTTCTCTGATGATCTCTCACTCTTCATTTTCTCTATTCTCCCTTTCAGGAAATCCTACTGGATCATTCCTCCTCATGTATTCCCTCCCTCCATCCTACTCCCTTTCTTTCCGTTGCTTAGAGAAGATTTTTTTTTTCTTCCTGGAAGGTAAACACCGGCTTACCTACCTCTCCGTGAACAGGGTAACTGGTCCAACGCTTCTTTTGCCAGGTATTCAACTAATTCCTGGTTTTCGGTTTTGTGCCTCACACCTGTCCTCCTCCTTGATGACATTTGTAGGTTTCTTCTGCAAAGTCTGTTTCCCACCTCCACTGTAGATTTATCCTGCACACACTGGACTGTAGCTGTCTCTGCTCTGTTTGTCATCAGTTGCGCCTCTGGGCCTTCTCTCTTTCAGAATGTATTTATGAATTTATCTCCTGTGGATTTCTTTACTTTCACTAAGTTTTTAGTCTATTAGTTAGAGTGGGTCATATTATGATGCAGTAACAAACAAACCCTGATATCTCAGTGGCTTCATCCAATCAAGGTATATTTCTGCCTCACACAAAGTCCAGTTTGATGCTCCTGTTTGGGGAGCTCTTCTGGTCAGTTCTCCTCAAAACTGTAAGTGCTTCACTTCTTTTTTTTTTTTTTTCCTGCTTTACTACTGTGCTATTAAGTATATATATCATATTTTACTAAAGCATCGCCTGATCATTGGGTCTTTAGATCATTCTAATGTTTTGCTTTTATAAGCATTGCTGCTACAAACTTTTAAAAACATATTTTAAATTTTTCTTCACTTAAAATTTTTCCTTAGACATGGAATTACTGAATAAAGAGTCTAAAAATTTTTAATGTCTACCAAATTGCTCTCCAGAAGGCTTTTTCAATCTATTCTCCCACAACATTATTATTGTTATTTTCTAATTTAATTTTGCACTTGAAGAATCTTTATTTTATTGAAGCTTTAATTATGCATGGGAGAGAAGATTTCCTCCCTTTTGTAACAAATTACATTTCATCATTTTATATTGTTTGTTCAGTAACTTTAACATTTTTTCTATTGGAAATTATAAATTTTTAAAATGAACTCTTCATATATTAAGCCTAGTAACCCTTTGGATAACTCATTTTATCACATGCTAGAGGCTTGTATAAAAACACGCAAACTTGGTTTCAATTTACCAAGAACTGCTGGCTACTTTATCTTTTCTCCTTTGCTGTTTTTCGGTAATGGAGGAATGAGCTATAAACCCACTTTCGAGGACTTACAGTTTCTCTTTTTTCTTCAAGAGGTTATGGACAAAGTTTTCCTAGAAAGTTTGTTTATCAATTTTGCTTAGAGGAGTGAGTGTAGAGTATAGTTTATTGGGAGAAGGTGAAGCAACGTTTTAGGACTGAGAGACAATGGTGGAATGGGGCCTAGGAGAGTAGCTGGCAGAGAAGAAAAGGCAAATCATTTTAGATATTTGGAAATGAAATGGCTGGGTGTCAGAGTAGAGACGGAGGGGTATGATGGGGTCAAATCTCGAGATTGGGAAAATAGTTAAATGAGACTATGACATATAAAATAGTTAAATAACAATGAGACTATATTGCAGAGAAATGTCTGTCACAATCAGAGCTTCAGCTAAAACCACACAGGGGACTTAATGATTGTTAAAAGCATTAAGGAAAGGTGAAACTTTATCAGTTTTTTACACTTCACTCTTAATGTGTTAATGACTTGTTCTGATTCTTTCCTGAGAATGCCCTTTGGTAAGAGGAGGGAGCAAACCTGCAGCACTGGGGTGCAACTTGGAGACAACAATGAGAAGGAAAAGGCAGAGAGAGAGGTGGAGGATCCAAAGGCACATTTTCTCCATTTGGTCGAGTGTGATGCATTCTGGACAATGACTTGGGCGCCACCAGAAAAGGGGAGAATGTAAAGGGCAGGCAATATATGGAGGCTATTCCCTGAGGAAGTGCTGGAGAGCATGCCATGGCTTGAGAGAACTAATTTCTGAGATAGGTAGGATGCAGAAAACCATGGCAAATGCAAAGGCTGCCCAAGGAGCCATGTGGGTGGATGTCTTCCATTTTAGCAGTGAAAGCTGCAGGGATATAGTTACAGCGGGATCATCGGGGATGCCTCTGCTTCTGATTCTCTGTGTGTCAAAACTTGCCAACTCTGCAAAAAAGATCCCAAACAAAAAGATACAGTTGATTTATTCTGTCTAGGTTCAGAGTAGAAGTTTATATAATATATTGGTCAATGATACTGAAAGAGCCAAAAATATGACAGCAGAGATTAAATGTCAAGCCAGATTTATCTTGTGTGACCATTTCTGGATGATGTAAAATAGCACACTATCTTTAGTTTGGAAGCATATTAATTTATCTGGATTTTTTTTTACTTGAGGGGTAAACTCATGTTGAGGATTTCATTAAAAATGGGTAATTCAATCCAACAACTAGACCTTATGTGGGGTGATTCTTTTTTACTTTAAGGTGGGAGAGCAAAGAGTGTTTTTCAAAAACTAATTTCCTAATTTTCAATTTCTAGAGATCTTTTAAAGCCATCAGAACTATTGCTGCCTAAGACATGCATGGCAAATAAAAGTGTCTCACTGGATTTCAAATAAGGGGAATAATCAATGTTAAGTGCTGCCTTGTTGGATTTCTTCCTGATTTTTTTGAAGCTCCGGTAAGTTTTATAATTTCTCTTTTATGCACTAAATTGTGGGTATACTCTAGAATGTATCTCATCATGAAGCAGATATAATACTAGCTGATACATATTAAAATGGTTAGTAAACATTGCTTTTAAACGATTGTGACTTACACCAAAATTTGTATTTAGTAACCTAAATACTGTTAGGAGCAAGCCCCCCCAAATCCGGCCATAAACTGGCCTGAAAACTGGCCATAAACAAAATCTCTTCATGTCCATAATGGCCCTAACGCCCAAGATGGAAGGTTGTGGGTTTACAGGAATGAGGGCAAGGAACACCTGGCCCACCCAGGGCAGAAAACCGCTTAAAGACATTCTTAAGCCACAAACAATAGCATGAGTGATCTGTGCCTTAAGGGCATGTTCCTGCGGCAGTTAACTAGCCCAACCTATTCATTTAATTCAGCCCGTCCCTTTGTTTCCCATAAGGGATACTTTTAGTTAGTTTTATCTATAGAAACAATGTTAATGACTGGTTTGCTGTTAATAAATATGTGGGTAAATCTCTGTTTGGGGCTCTCAGCTCTTAAGGCTGTGAGACCCCTGATTTCCCACTTCACACCTCTATATTTCTGTTTGTGCGTCTTTAATTCCTCTAGCGCTGCTGGGTTAGGGTCCCCCCAAATACACTTATAAAACAGATGATATCCTGTTGATGCTCTAAAGCTGAATACAAAGCAATAACTACCTCCTACATTCTAGAGGTGGGTGGATTAGTGACCTTCTTGCTGGATTTATAAGAGGATAGCAGAGCCAGTCATAAAACGATCAACCCTGTCTCTCACCTTCAAGCCATCCAAAATAAGGTTAGACCTTTGAAAGCTGGGTTGGAGAAAGCCATCAAGGTAAACAGTTAAAGGTAAAAGGGTTGTGTCAGCCCAGGAAGTAGTGGCTGTGTGTGTGCGTGTGTGTGTGTGTGTGTGTGTGCATGTGCACACATATACATGGCCAGGGAGGTGGGCAGTAGCACATCAAGAGAACTGCTCATAGAGATTTGGCATATTCTTAAAAAAAGAGAGAGAATCTCATTTCCTTTCCCACCTGGCTGTTTGCTGAGCCATAGAAGTTTGTTAGCTCACTCCAGGGACTGGAGTGGAGCTCATAGAGATTTTCTGGAAGTTGCCTGGCTCTGGCAAAGGGGTGGCAGCTGCAGGGCCTGTATTCCCACTGGGAAGAATGGCAAGGATGTGAATTGTCCATAGGTCAGCTAGACATTGAGGAGTGAACCCAGGCTGGAGTCATCATTATGGACTGTTAAATTAAGTCTAGCCTAAAGTTGCCTCCTTACATATTTTAAGTTCAGCCTAAAGGTTTCTCTGTACATAGTGAACTGTAACCTAACTGGATGTGTAAACAGACCATAACCTACTCTTGGGCCAATCACTGAGGTTTTGCCAATCAAAGGTGGCCAACTGTTCAAATCATGTTTAAATAAGGCGAACATGGAGCTGAAACCAATCCAGCTCTTTCTCTACTTCCCTTCCATTTTTGTACATCACTTGCCTTTGTCTGTTTATAAATCTTCTTTATACATGTGGCAGCACTGGAGTCTCTCTGAACCTCTTCTGGTTCAGGGGCTTTCTGATTCACAAGTTGTTCTTTTCTCATCTAAACTCCAAATTTAGCTAGGCGTGGTGGCTCACACCTGTAATCCCAGCACTTGGGGAGGCCAAGGTGGGCAGATCACTTGAGGTCAGGAGTTCTAGACCTGCTTGGCCAACATGGTGAAACTCCGTCTCTACTAAAAATACAAAAATTAGCAGGGTGTGGTGGTTCATGCCTGTAATCCCAGCTGCCTGGGGGGCTGAGGCACGAGAATCGCTTGAACCCAGGAGGCAGAGGTTGCAGTGAGCCAAGATTGCAGCACTGCACTCCAGCCTGGGTGACAGAGTGAAACTGTGTCTCAAAACAAAACAAAACAAAACAAAACAAAACCCTCCAAATTTAATTTGTCTAAAGATTTTCTTTTGACATGCCCAAGAGGGCAAACTTCAGGCCTGAGGTCCAGAAGCCCCTTAAAAAAGAGTTTAAATCTCATCGACAGCTGATGTTCACACCTATCCTGTTGTGTCTGAATATCGCTATAACAGATGCTTACCCTGTGGGAACCCGGTTTGAGGGAGATTAGAAACAGGGTCCATGGGAGAAAGTTACCCTCAGTGAACAAGGAGTGGGAAAGGATGGGGAAGACCAAGCCTGTGACCCAATGTCAGGATGGCACAGGGGATCCAAGATGGACAACTGTGCCCTCCTGTCCACATCCATGTGTTCTGTGTAAGAGGATTGTGTATGAGGAAGATGCAAAATAATAATGCCACAAGAGCCCCCAACTCCACTGTTGTGAGTGCCCTTGACTCTTCTGAACAAAAGGGACATTAAGAAAGAAGCTGCTGCCCTGGGATGTTAGCAGGAGAGAGGCAGTAGTGGCCACCACAAAATGGAGGCCAATGCCTGAGGCTGGCAGTGCAGAGAGGGCGGAGGCCTAGGGTTCCTTGTAGCCAAGAGCAGGTCAGTATAGGATATAGTGGCCTCAGTAATCCCACAGCAATGGCACTGGAACCCAGGAACACCAGAACTGTGTGATGGAGAAAGCAGTCAGAGAGCAGGACTGGGCTGGTCAGATGATGGCTCCACTCTGAACATAGTAGCATCACCACTGTGTCTGCTGTCTTGGAGCCTCTCAGACACCTTTGGACTGGGAGCTTGAAGGTAATTCCTATCTAGTAGATGAGGACCACTCATTCATCCCACCTAGCCATACAGTTTCAAAGTGCTCTTCTATGATTCTCAAGCTGCATGGGACCTTGGGAACCCCTGGGTTACACTACAGACTCAAGTGTGACTCACCCACCCCCAAGGAGGGTATTTCTTTAGAAAGCCTCTGTGATACTCATTAGAGAGCACTGTAGGATCTTGATAAGGAGGACAAGTGTGGCAACTTTCAACATTTAGTGGGCTTTAAAATAGTTTTGCCCAGACTATAAGACTAAAAACCCTAATCTTCATGAAGAAGTTAATATTGAATAAGTCTCTGGTTGAGTAAAAGAAGGAAAAGAAGTGTACCCCAAATGCTTTGAGGTGTTGCTCTACTTGCTTCTCTTCTGGAGGACAATGACCCACAAGTGAGATTCCTTGTAGGAGCCTTGAAATGGTACAACAGCTGATTTTATTGGAAAGAAGGGGTGCCAGTGCATATCAGACACCTCTTCCTGTCCATCAGATAGATTTCCTAGATGGCTGCAGGGTCAATGTGCAGTCTGCGATAAATGCACTCACATATTGTAACCCAAAGAGAAACATGAAATGATTCCTTTGTCCAGGAGAATTTCAGAGGTTGAAAACTCCATGACCCTTTAACCTCCCAATCCCTTTCCTCTGTGCACTTTCTTTCCTCTTGCCTTGTTTTGTTGAGGGATTTTCTTTTGTCTTCTGATTCTGCTTCATTTGGCCAGCTCTCTGTGGGTCTTTGGCACCTGGGAAGGTCTGAATGTGGCCTTTGTGTTTGCTGAACTGCACTGTGCCCAGCCAGGCAGAGATGATCACTAAGCTTTTCTATAGCTTCATAACTGCAAATTGCTCAGCCATTTGTTGTTTAATCCTCACAAGCCCTTTGTCCTGGAGGCAGTGCGGCATTATCATCACCCTTCATTTTCCAGTCGAGAAGGCGGACGATATGTGACTTGTTCAAGGACATAGGTTGAGTTGAGAATCTGTCTACTTGGACCACGGGAGACTTGAAAGTGAACACAATAGCAGTGAAGCCCAACTGGGAAGAGTGGGTTAAACTGGGGTAGGCTGAAGTTTGCATCCTTTTGAATAAATTGTGACACCCTAAATTGAAGGTGTGAAAGAGTTACTGGTTGAAGACCTCTAGTGGGGAATCATGCCACAAAGAGAGCTTGTAAACTCAGATTATTTCTGGGTGGTAGCACTTCTAGAGATATAATTTTGAGGTTAGTGTCATATAGGTTCCTTGATTACTTTAGGTGATCTATCCAGGCAATAATGAGTCAATAAAAGTCTCTGTTCAGCAGCACACAGCTTGTACTCCCATCCTGCCTATTGCGAAGGCTTTGTCCCTTCCCCCGGACCATGTCATTTCCCCCACCTTTTGAAGGTATCTTTGTTTTCTGCTTCATTAAGAAAATCTAACTCATCAGGCTTTTAGCTTCCTCATTCTTCTCCTTTTCATATTTTCGAAGCTGTCCTTTTATTAATCCTACCTCCTCTCCGGTTTTTAAGAGAAAGTGGATCTGTCCTTTTGTCTGGGGGCAATCTTACCTTCCTCCCCTTGGTTACCTTTGATTTACCTTCTCAGTGATTTCCTTCACTCTCCCCAGTCCCCTCTTCCTCTCTGGCATTTAATACCTCTTGTATTGACTCCAATCCCTACATGTATGCATTCACGATGCTCCTTTAGGTGATCCTAATACTCTTTCCAGCTGCCTGAATATTTTCCTCTTTCCTCCTCTTGTAAACCTTTTGAACCAGAAGACTCCACTTTTTATCTCCACTTCTTACCTCCCACCTTCAACCTCTTGTAGTCTTGCTCTGACATCACATGCTGTGGTTGCTGCACTCACTCTTCTGTGCGTTTGGTCTCCAATGACCTGTGATTGACCATACACACAAAGTTTTTTTTTTTCTTGCCTTCACATGTGATTATTGTATGCAACGTTTGCCATTGTAGATTATCCCTTGCTGTTGGAATCTTTTTCTCATTGAGTCCCATAATGCAGCCTGTCCTTGTCCCTTTCTGTGTTGGACTGTTCCCTGTGTCCTTCATAAGCCCCTTCAACCATATCCAGAGGTGCTTTCTTATCTTACGTCCCTCAGATAATTCACTTAGGGCTTTCTCTAGTGATCCACTATTATGACAACATGACACCTAAGTCTCTACCTCTACCTTGAAATACCCTGCTGTGCTCCAACTCCTAATTTCAGACTTGTCACTGGATGTTTCCAAATTGATGACATGACAGCAGCTGAGGCAAAATGTATATAAAATGGAATTCATCATCTGCCCTCTAAAACTGCTTCTTCCTCCTGAGTTCCCATTTCTGTTAATTGTGTCACCAAGGGCTAAATCTTAGGGCCATCTTTAATCCCTTTCTCTCCTTGTCTCCTATCATCCAATTAAGTCCTGTCACTTCCTCCATCACAGTGTGCCTTGGATGTGTCCTTTGCCCTCACACTGCCGTGGTCCTGGTGCACTGCCTCTGACCTTGGCCTTCCTCATCTCTCTCACTTGCCACCTGGCCTCTCTCTCTCCAGGCTCTCCTTTACAATCCATGCAGCACATTCTCTAGAAGAATTTCCTTGCATTTCCAGTTGCAGAGTGACAGTTATTTTGTTCACATTCTTTCCTGGCTCAGAAATTAGCAGTAGTTTCTTATTACTTCTGAAATCAGCTTCAAATGTAGCTGCCTTCAGACTCTCTGCCTCTGGGCCCTGCTGCACATTTCTAGCCTGTTCTTCCCCTTAATGTCGCACAACACTCTGCTTCACTCAAACTTAAAATCCCTGAAATGCTCCTTGTTGTTTTTCACATCTTGGTTTTGGTTTATGGCATTTCCTCTTCCTCTGATGCACTTTCTCTGTTCTCCATCCCCAATGCTTCAAAACTGCCTATTCTTCATGACCCAGTCCAAATACTACTTAATTCAAGGGGTCAATTCAGGTGAGAGGAAGGAAGGAAGGAAGGAAGGAGATTCCCTACAATGTCCTGACAGCTATGCACTGACACTCTCAGCCATCCATGTACTATGTATCTCTCCACTGCTCTTGTAAGCAGTGCTTCTCAATCTCAGCTGTACAGTAGAATCACCTGGGAGCTTCTAAAAATTATCAAAGCTCAGGCTCCATCCCAGACCAGTGAAATCAGAATCTCTGGGGCCATGACCCAGTGATTGATATTTTTAAGGCTCATTGCATGACTCCTCTGTGCAGCCAAGGATTAATGTCTACTACTATGTGAATTTTTGTAGATTATTTTTAGTGGCTCTGCATGTTTTTCCTGTTTCCAACTTTGGTTCTTGTGGGATTCTTTGTTTTTTAGCCTCTGTGATGTCTAGCACTGTTGTTTGTTTGTTTTGAGACGGCGTCTTGCTCTGTCGCCCAGGCTGGAGTGCAGTGGTGCGATCTCGGCTTACTGCAACCTCCACCTCCCTGGTTCAAGCAATTCCCCTGCCTGAGGCTCCTGAGTAGCTGGGATTACAGGTGCACACTACCAAACCTGGCTAATTTTTTTTGTATTTTTAGTAGAGATGGGGTTTCACCATGTTGGCCAGACTGGTCTTGAACTCCTGGTCTCAGGCAATCGGCCTGCCTCTGCCTCCCAAAGTGCTGAGATTACAGACATGAGCCATCGCTCCTGGCCAGCAGTGTTTTTTATACTCAGTGGAACTTCAAAGAAAAAAAGTGTTAAGATTTAAGAATGGAAAACAAATAAAAAGAGTTGAGTTTTAGGGAAGGAATGCCAACTGGCTCAGTGGCTATCCCACACTGGAAATGTTGAGTTAAGAGTCTCTTGTATGTTAAATAACTGACTTCAAGTATTTGGTGTAAACTCTTTGTATCCAAGCAGTTAATATGCCAATTGAATATTTATTAACATTTGTCTCATGAAACCTTACTTGTCCATGTAATAATGTTAGTTTGGTGCAAAAGTAATTGTGGTTTTTGCCTTTAAAAGTAATTGTATGTAGCAATTAATATAATGCTACATACAACTCAAATACCTTAGATGAGTACCTGTTCTACCTTTTGGGTTGTTCTCAAGATTAAACACATAAAACTTCTGGGGAAAACAAAAACTTTAAAAACTGTGGTTAGATATTATTTTTAATGAAGCTGTATTTTGTGTATATATATATTTTTTAAAGACATGAATCTTAAAGAACTCCTATTCAATGCATTCTGCCTTTCAGGAACACCATCGAATACCTTAAGTCAAAAGGAAAACTTGTCTTGTGGTGGGCATATCTACTTCTCTCCCTGTGCTATATTTCTGATAACAATTTGTGGATGTTGCAGAGTTTATTTTAGTCTAGGGGATGGGAATGAATTTAAAATCATTTCTACCTCAAGTGAGGCAGCCCCTTTCAGAAAAAAATAGGAAGAAAAGAAGGAAGACTGCTCAGAAAATTCTCTTTTCAACTTAGAAAAAGCACAGAATACCTCTTGGAGAGTGATTTAACAACCTGAACTCTGTAGCTGTATAGATTCGTGTTCAAAATCTGGCTCAGTTTACCAGCTATGTTGATCTTGGACAAAGTGCTTGGCCTCTCTGTGCTTTGGTGTCCTCAGCTGTGCATAGAGAGTAACATTTAGGTCTCAGTGTTGGCAGGATTGAGCCATATGATATATGGAAGGTAGCTGACACTTAGTAGGACCTCACAGAGGTGCCCTTTTCCTTAAGGCACCATGGATATCAATGAGTCTTGTTTTTGTTGTGACCTTAGCAGGCTTCCTCTTAGTGTTTTTCAGGGCGTGCATTTCACTGGTATGTTTGTAAACAGAAATATACAATTTTGCTTTGGGTCTAAGAGGTTTTCATTATTTTTTGAACCACATAATGATTTTCTTTCTTTCCTCTTCTGCAAATTCATTGAATGTTGGAATTCCTTTGCAGTACCTTTGCCATAAATTCTACTCACTTCATATAATTTAAATCAAGCAGGTATAACATAATTGCCCTCATAAGGAGAGTGTAGGATGGTATACAAACTTTGCTTCCAAGAATTCACATTGCCATTTGAAAAAATTTCGAAACTGATTTTCCCAGTTGCAGAAGTTTCTGGAAACTTGGATTGAAGAGTCTACATACTTTTGTGGGATTCTAGTTAATGTATTGCCTTGAACATAGATTCCTTGAACGAGTGACAGTAGTTTCTTATAAATCACAGAAAAGTTCACCCTCATTCTAGTTACAAGTCCTATGCCATGAATCAAATCTTAGCAAAGACCAGCTTAGAAATCTTGAAAAAGGCCTGACATTTTGTTAAAATGACAGGCAAATAGATTTCTCCTGCCCTCCCTCCTCACATTTTCTTTCCCTGTTCAACAACAGTACAATTTGTGTAGTGGTATTTTCAGTCTTACTTCTTTTTCTATCCTGAAAGTAATTTTTAAAGCATGAAACTAGGTACTTTGTTGCCCCCATACAGAAAGACTTTACAAGTTTAGCTGGAATAGAGCTGAAGAGCACATAAAGTTGATGTCAAGGCCTACTTACACTGAAGTAAAATTAGATTTATGGATTGAAATGGGAAGCCTAATTTTTATATGCCTCTTTCCTAAAAGTCAGCTATTATCTAGAGGGAAAACTATCTGAACCAATCTGAGTGAACCCAACCCATTTCATCTTCTAAGACTGGTTTGTTCATTACTTAGGAGATAAAGGCAGAGACTAGCTCATGGGGATTAAGAATGACAGAGTGACCCTCTGACACTAAGTTATAAATGTATTAGCATATTTTAGTACCTTGCCCAGACAGCCTGAGTCTTTCAAAAAAATTATTTTTTAAAGAATGATAAGATACATTTTTCCTCCACCCCAATTTAAATTTTCTGAATTTCTATTCACTGTTCACTATTTCCAATTCCTGGGTAACTCATCAATTTTTAAAATTTTTGTTTCTTTCCTAGCTTCTTCTGTTTCAGAGCTATGTTTCCCCAGTGGGCTACCACATCTCTGGGTTTCCAGTACTTGGAATTTTGCTTCCCATTTGCAGAGCTAAGAAGCCAATTCACATTCCATCGTTGTCCTAAAGTCTTTTTCCTATTTTGAATACCCCATCTTGTCTGGATTTATCAAGGGGTAAGAAATATGTATTACTTTGACCTGAAAAATTCCTTGCTGAGTCCCACTCCATTAGAAAACAATAATATTTAAAAGAAATCAGCCAATCACAATTCCTAGGCCTGAACAGTTCACAGGATTTCAGAGGGAGTCTTTGTGTGATTGTTTCTCTTCACATAGTGACTGAAACAATTCAGGCTTAAAACACTCTGATCATTAGTTGGTATTACAGATGGTAGGATAAGCAATTATGCTGAATTGAATTTTTCCCATCTTAGCTATTTTAGGTTAAAGAGTCAGTGTAGAGCATGAGCTCTTAGGTGAGGTTTTCCAATGTTCCAAGGTTTTCCAACCCAGATGAAGTTACTGTCTGAGCTCTTGGCAAATGTTGAAATTTTCCCTGTAATCCTGATAGGTTTCACCACAATTCTGATACATATTACTTGGTTTAATTATGTGCCATAGTCATAGAATTTTGGAAGTAGAAAGAAGCTTAAAGGTATCTAGTTAAATGCCCTTCTCTGTATTCTACAGATAAGAACATGGAGTTCGAATGGGATCTCAGAGAAATCTCAGAGAAAAATGAACTGGGGCATTTTTTAGTTTAACTTGCCTCCCAAGGAACTAATCCTTATCTCAGTATTTTCTAAATTAGACCAGCCACATTTTTCTTGCCTTGACATTCTCATTTCCCTTTGGACAGAGTAGGTTAGTCAAAATTTAGTGAAATGATAGACAATGATGTTGGTATTTAATTCAGATTCTTTTTTTTTGAGACAGAGTCTTGCTCTGTCTCCCAGGCCGGAGTGCAGTGGCGGGATCTCGGCTCATTGCAAGCTCAGCCTCCCAGGTTCATGCCATTCTCCTGCCTCAGCCTCCCGAGTAGCTGGGACTACAAATGCTCGCCACCACACCCAGCTAATTTTTTGTATTTTTAGTAGAGATGGGGTTTCACTGTGTTAGCCAGGATGATCTCGATCTTCTGACCTCATGATCTGCCCGCCTCAGCCTCCCAAAGTGCTGGGATTAGAATGTTTTCAAAGGATGTCTAACAAAAACCAAGAAGTCCAGTGACTGCTGGTGCTATTGGGACTGGGACATAGGAACCTTGCCCAATTCATGAGAGCCTCTCAGTGGCTGCTAGGAGACAGCTCTGGGAAATATATTTCTCAATAGAATTTGGTAGACTGGAGATGTGCGATCTTGAACTGTGATCCTTTGGGACATTTCCATCTCCCATATAAATTTATAACAAAGTTATCTGTCTATGGGCAGAAAGGAGGTGATCAGAAAAGATCAGAGGAGAATATGGAATAGCTCTGTGGTCAGTTATTCCAAAGCTAGGTTACAGGTGGGTGAAGTAGTAGATGGCATGATTTGGGTACATGGGCAGGATGAAGATGAACTTGCCTGGAATTATGTATTCCATGGGCCTGCACAAATACCTCCATCCCCTTTTAGAGATGTAGAAATCACCTGCTAAGATTCACCTACTTTCCTGGATACACAGAACTGTATGGGGGAAGGAGCTTGGGTTTTCATGCCAGGCAAGTTTCATCCTAATGCCAGTCCTATCAACTACTCAATCTTAGAGGCAGGAAGAGAGTCACTAGCACTCTCTTTTCCTTGAAAAATGAAAAGATAAAAAATATATGGCTGTTGCCATGGATTTGTCCCTGTGCAATGCTGTAACAGTCTCCTTATTGAAGCTTTTGTTCACATTCCTAGCTGCAAAGGCAATGTATGTAAGCTCTGTGAAGGCAAGATCATGTCTATTGGGTCCACAGATGTATCTTCAGGGCCTGGCACAGTGCATACCTGACAAATATTTGTTGATAAAGAGGGAGGAGGTTGGAATAGTCAGAATCATAGAGGTACAAAGTTGAATAGTGGTTACCAGGGGCTGGAGGAGGTGGTAATGGGGAATTATTGATTAACCAATCCAGAACTTCAGTTTCGGATGATGAAAAATTCTGGAGATGGACAGGGGTGATGGTTGCACAACAATGTGAATGTAGGGAACTTAAAGACACTGAACTGCGCACACGGAAATGGTTAAAATGATAAATTTTATGTCATGTATATTTTAAACCCCCCACCCCCAGACAAGATGGATGTATCTCTGTGGAAATAACATTTCCTGGCTCAGTAAGATTTCATTATTTTCTTACTTGCAGCTTGTGTAAACAAACCAAAACATTTTGTTATCAATGACTCTAGCACATGTTTTCATAAGATTATGTATTTTCTACATTAGTGGACTCACTTTAGCCATACTTTCTTCTGAGAGGTAGGCAAGGGCAAGGTGGGTATTAACTGTCTCTAAAGCATGGGGCTTGTTCACATAGCAAGTTAAGAGCATTATTTGACTTAGAAATGGGATTAGCTCCCTAGGACTTTTGGAGAATGTACATGATTTTACACAATTAGCAGGAAGAGGTAACGTGAAGGTCTTGGATGAGAAGTGCCATGATGTTCTGGAGTAAGGATTTCAATTTGGTGGTAAAGAGAGCACTTGCCTGTTCAGTGTTAATCTAAAGTTGACTGAGTAGAGCATCTTTTTTAGGATGTTTTCTCAAGGGAAATGAGACTGGTTCTTATCTCTGTTGGCCTGAGGAGGCTTCTACTCTTTTCTATGACCTCTGTTCCTTCTTTCCATAGTTCTTGAGGCTTCTACTCTTTTCTGCAACCTCTGTTCCTTCTTTCCGTAGTTCTTCAGGGCATTCCCTGTGGCCCCGGAGGCAGCAGACAATGTTTAAGTTCTATTTAATGGCTGTTACTTTTCTGCTTTCCTATTTATGTCAGAGATGATTATGATTCAGAGAATCTCCATGTTCCCTCACATTTCCTAGCCTTTTGTAGCTAGGCAGGGCTATGTGGTAACTGGCCAATGGGCAGAGCAGAAGCAATGCTTGTCACTTTGAGACTCAAGCATTTAAAGATCCATGTGAAGCCCTCCTGCTCCTTCCACTGCTGTAGTGATTTGGAAAGTGTTGAGATGTGAAACATCTGTCAGTGTTGGTCCCTGAGTCACCGTGTGGAGCAGATCCTCCCTCCCCTCTCCTTTGCCCTCTCCCACTGTGCAAGCTTGAGTGAGAAACATATCCTTGGTATGTTAAAATTCTGAACTCTCAGGGTCAATTTATTAATGCCTATCTTAACTCACCCCCTATTAGACTCACTCCCTATTTTCCTTGAGAGCAGGAGTTATATGCATGTGCTTCTAAAAATCTTTGTATCCTGGGTACCTCACACGGTGTTTTGCATGTGGTAGATACTGAGTACATGCTTACTGAATGAGTAAATGCATGAAAAGATAACTGAATGCATTCATAATTCGCCATGCTAGGTATTCACATTGAATACAACATGAGCTGTCTTATCTACTTCTGGGTGTTGATAGTCCCCTAGAGTCCTTAGAGTGTCCTTTGTCTGCAACCTCCCTTCTTAGACTTGTTCTCATCTCTGAGGGTACAGAATGCTGACTGACCCACATGGCATGCTGGGAAAGAAAGGCGTAGAAAACACTTGACATTATATTTTGCCACCACCCCTCCCTGCTCAGCCTATCCCTCTGAGCCTCAGCTATCTTCATTTTTATAATTCTGCCCCTGAACTGGGATTGAGACAAACCTTTTGTTTCTATTTGACATTTTCCTCTGCTTTAAAAAATGGGGAACAAATAATTATAATTTTGACAGCTGGCCTCTTATACTGTGCCATGCACTGTAATAAGTGCTTTACTGGAATTATTTTATTTAATTTTCATGACACTCAGTGAGATAACTACTATTAGAACCCTAGTTTAGAGGGGAGGAAACCGAGGTCCCTAAGCTGGACTTGCCCTAGGTCTCATGGCAAGGGGAGCAGAATAGCAGAGCTGGAATCTCTGTCATGGGCTCTCTGGGGTCAAGGCTTATATTCCTAAACATTAAACTGTTCTCCGATGCCATGTCCTTCTTTGCAACTTTTCCAGAGCTTCTCAGCTGCAGGAGTTAGTCTCTGGACTCCACACCTCCAACAACCTGGCCCCCAGGCACTTCACTGCCACATGGCTCACAGCCCCACATCTTCTGGCTTCTTTATTAAAGTGATTCTTCCACACAGTTCTTGCTGGACACTGTGCTAACTGCCTGGCCAGCTGATCTGTCCCCGAGTCTTCAGATTGGGCAGTCCCCCTACCTGGTGCTCTGTGAAATCTTTCCCTCCTGTGGTTGGATTCCCTCAGATGTCTCAATTATTTCCAGGCATTAGCCATTGAGAGGATCATGCTTCAAGGCAGATTTTCTGGCCTCCTCCTCACCTGTGTGCACTGAGCTCTTAGGTCTCCCTCGTTCATTTAATGGACAGCCATCAGATCACATTGCTTGGCTTGTGTCTAAAGTGATATTGTTCTCATTGCTAGAGGATTTCATGTAGTAGTCTTTGAATATTCTTAAGACTTGGACAACTCCTCCACAGACATGCATATAATGGTTGCTGAGGATACCTCCTGCTGCTTCTAAGATGTTAGAGTCAAGAGAAACCCAAAGTGAAGCTTTTGTTTATTATTTTCTGAACACTCTACATCAATTTATTCTTACTTTTTTATATTGAGGTATAACAGTAAGTGGACATGTCTTCAGGCACAGTTTTCAGTAAGACCTAGTTTAGGAAGTTGAGTTTTTAGAAGTGAATTCCCTTAAAATCTCCCTGAATCCATGGTCCCCATGGTAAGTCTTCATGATCTCAAAAGAAAAGTCCTATTTCCCTTCTGACTTCATACAACATTTATTAGATGACTTTTCTGTTTTTGTTTTTTTTAAATATATGCTCATTGTAGAAAATGCAGAGAAGTTCTGTAGAGCTCTTTGTCCAAGTCTGGTGGGTTCTTTCTGAAATTTTAAATTAAGGTCTCTGTACATAAATCTCTATTCTTCATTTAAATCAGCTGACACTAAACTGACTTTAAAGTCAGACCACTAAATCTTGGATTCAAGGCAGCATCTGAGGCCCCTCTTTGGGTTGAATTATGCATTGTAAGCTGTTCAGAAGAAGGTCAAAAGTGCAAGCCTGAGGAGACAGGGAGGCCCCCAAAGGAGTGTGATTCTGCTGCCCCAGATAGCTCTCACCCTGAGCAGCACAATCTCCAGAAATAACATGTGTGGGTGAAAGCAATCAACAGAACTCAGATCTGGAATTCCAGACAGCCACAAACATATCAACCTAAATGTAAAGTGGCACTGCTAACAGTCCATCTATAATTACCTCTCATTTTATTAGTTGCAAAGGGTAATTGTATCCAGAAAATTCTTAATGCAAATATATGCTACAGAGAATGTATATGTTGCTCTGAGAAAAAAATGTGGTAGAGAAGTTTCAATAATGCTAAGTGATTTTCTAGCACTCATCACTGATTAAGCGCCATCTGGGCTGTAGGAAAACAGGGGAAGGGGAGTTGCCAGAAGTCAGGATGTCTGAATTCTCTCTGGCCTCTCAAATCTTTTAATCTCTCAACTCTTTGCCCTTAAGTGTCTTGAGGGAGGGGAATCGCTTTGGAAAACACCAGGCAAGCAGTTATATTCTTGGGACTGGACGCTTAGGCAGCTGGTTTTGGTAGAGCTGAGGTTTAGGCCAATCCTGATGCATGCGCCATTGGCAAATAATAATCATAACATGCCCTTTCAAGACAGCCTACGCAGCTCTGAAGGGATGTTGAATGCCATGCCTTTCTTCATCTAAGCTACATGAGTACAGATCTAAAGATTAATATAATTGTTTTAAGCACTGGCTTTTAGGAGCTAAGAGATGTTAGAGATCAAACTCCGTATCTGTGAATGTTAGAGTTGTATTAGGATTGAGCTGCAATAGTCCTATTACTGAGGTGGATATGAAATAGAAAGCAGAGAGCATAGCGCCTTGCAGAGATGCTCAGAAAATGTTGTTGCTAATAATGAAATTATCCAGAAACTCCAAATACTCATATGCCTAGTAGAAAAATCATAATCCGCTTTCAAATGGTTTTCAAATACAATGGCAGTTTTCACTATCATAGTTTCTGTTTTTATTTATTTATTTATTTTGCATATTAGACATCCTTTTAAAAATAGATTATATGTTTTTAGGGCTGTTTTTAAGGAATGATTGCCTATTATTAGAGCCAATCAGGCGATAATTTGAAATAGTTAAAATTACCTTTTTGAATACATCTGACGACAATTACAAAGAAATTGTAAAGAAATTACCTGTTGTGTGCATCAGTTGATCAGTGCAATACATTTAGTTTCCACTGGAATCTTTCTGGAGAGTTACTATAGGATGAGTGAGGCAAGGCACTTGAGTTGGGAGAAAGGCATGCATGGAATTAATGTTCCTTTTCACGGTTTTTTGGAGATGCTAAAGATCTCTTCTTCTTTCCCTTACTATGTTCAGTCATTTGATAATGAAAGAGAGTGTGTAGAGGAAAGGGAAAGGAGGGAGAGTGCCAGAGGGCATAAGCAAGGTCTGTCTACACCATGCGAGCTGAAATATGGGCATTCCATGCCTGCCATACGTCTGTTCCTTGCATTTTGGAGAGGGGCTCGGTGAGGGGCCTAGAGATTCTCGTGGACCTAAGAGGAATACCTTCAGCCAATTCAGATGTTTATAGATACACAAGGAGGGATGTAGGGGTGAGCCTCTTTATGGATTCTAGCAGCTTAATGGGAAAGAAAAATGCTTGGCTATTTTGCCCATTGGGATGGGCAGCTAGACCCAGCACCAATGCCTTTCAGCCATTGATAAGGGCTGAACTTCCATGTTGTGACTTGGAAGCCAGGAGCCACATGGTGAAGGGGTGACAGCAGGTGGGAGGTTCCCAGGGACCATTCTTTGAGCCTAGATCTGAGAGAGAGAGATACCCATGCGTTGGAATTTCTGCAGAGTAATCCTAATATGCCTTCTATGTATGTATGTATATCATAGGTGTGCATATATATGTAGTATATCATAGGTGTGCATATGTATGTATATAATGAACATGGGCTAGGGAATGACTGTGATGTGTGAGTGACCATGTGGGAAGGCAGCCCTTGTTTAGTATGAGATGGCCACAAGGACTCACCCTCTTCTCCTGCTAATACTGATTTCATCCCCACATCTCTCCTTCTTGCCAGCATAGGTAGATCATCATGTCTGGGACTGTTTTCCTCCAGCCTCACTCCTTATTTTCCATTTTACCTCTCTGCTGGCTCAGAGTGGAATTGGTGATTGCAGAACTCTGGGAAGAGGCAGAATTATGGATAGCAGCTTTCTGAATGTACATTTAAGAATGTTGAATATTGGCTCTCACTCTCTTCTGGCTTGTAGGGTTTCTGCCTAGAGATCCGCTGTTAATCTGATTGGCTTCCCTTAGTGGATAACCTGGTGTTTATCCTGGCTGCCCTTAACATTTTTTCCTCCATTTAAACCTTGGTGAATCTGATGATTATGTGTCTGGGGGTTGCTCTTCTCGAGGAGTATCTTTGTGGTGTTCTCTGTATTTCCTGAATTTGAATGTTGGTCTCTTTTGCTAGGTTGGGAAAGTTCTCCTGTATAATATCCTGAAGAGTGTTTTCCATCTTGGTTCCATTCTCCCCATCACTTTCAGGTACACTAATCAAATGTAGGTTTGGTCTTTCACATAGTCTCATATTTCTTAGAGGTTTTGTTCATTCCTTTTCATTATTTTTTCTCTAATCTTGTCTTCATGCTTTATTTCATTAAGTTGATCTTCACTCTCTGATATCCTTTCTTCCACTTGATTGATTCGGCTATTGATACTTGTGTATGTTTCATGAAGTTCTCGTGCTGTGTTTTTCAGCTCCATCAGGTCATTTATGTTCTTCTCTAAACTGATTATTCTAGTTAGCAATTCCTCTAACCTTTTTTCAAGGTTCTTAGCTTCCTTGAGTTGGGTTAGAACATGCTTCTTTAGCTCAGAGGAGTTTGTTATTACCCGCCTTCTGAAGCCTACTTCTGTCAATTTGTCAAACTCATTCTCTGTCCAGTTTCGTTCCCTTACTGGTGAGGAGTTGTGATCCTTTGGAGAAGAGGCATTCTGGTTTCTGGACTTTTCAAACTTTCTGTGCTGGTTTTTCCTCATCTTCATGGATTTATCTGTCTTTGGTCTTTGATGCTGGTGATCTTCGGATGGGGTTTCTGTGTGGATGTTCTTTTTGTTGATGTTGATGCTATTCCTTTCTGTTTGTTAGTTTTCCTTCTAACAGTCAGACCCCTCTGCTGCAGGTCTGCTGGAGTTTGCTAGAGGACCCTGTTTGCCTGGGTATCACCAATGGAGGCTGTAGAACAGCAAAGATTGCTGCCTGTTCCTTCCTCTGGAAGCTTCATCCCAGAGGGGCACCCTCCAGATGCCAGCCAGAGCTTTTCTGTATGAGGTGTCTGTTGATCCCTGCTGGGAGGTGTCTCCCAGTCAGGAGGCACAGGGGTCAGGGACCCACTTGAGGAGGCAGTCTGTCCTTTAGCAGATCTTGAGTGCTGTGCTGGGAGGTCCACTGCTCTCTTCAGAGCCAGCAGGCAGGAATGTTTGAGTCTCCTGAAGCTGCACCCACAGCCGCCCCTTGCCCCAGGTGCTCTGTCCCAGGGAGATGGGAGTTTTATCTATAAGTACCTGACTGGGACTGCTGCCTTTTTTTCAGAGATGGCCTGCCCAGAGAGGAGGAATCTAGAGAGGCAGTCTGGCTACAGTGGCTTTGCTGAGCTGTGGTGGGCTCCACCCTGTTCGAACTTCCCAGTATTTTTGTTCACACTGTGGGGCGAAAACTGCCTACTGAAGCCTCCATAATGGCGGACGCCCCTCCCCCCACCAAGCTCAAGCATCTCAGGTTGACTTCAGACTGCTGTGCTGGCAGCGAGAATTTCAAGCCAGTGGATTTTAGCTTGCCTAGCTCCGTGGGGGTGGGAATCCACTGAGCTTGACCACTTGGCTCCCTGGCTTCAGCTCCCTTTCCAGGGCTGTGAATGGTTCTGTCTCGCTGGCATTTCAGGTGCCACTGGGGTATGAAATGAAACTCCTGCAGCTGGCTCGGTGTCTGTCCAAAGGGTTGCCCTGTTTTGTGCTTAATACCCAGGGCCCCGGTGGCATAGGCACCTGAGGGAATCTCCTGGTCTGTGGGTTGCGAAGACTGTAGGAAAAGCATAGTATCTGGGGCTGGAGTGCACCATCCCTTACAGCAGGATCCCTCATGGCTTCCCTTGGCTAGGGGATGGAGTTCCCCGACACCCTGTGCTTCCCAGCTTAGGTGAAGTCTCACCCTGCTTTGGCTCACCCTCCGTGGGCTGCACCCACTGTCTAACCAGTCCCAATGAGATGAGCCAGGTACCTCAATTGGAAATGCAGAAATCACTGGCCTTCTGCATTGATCTCACTGGAAGCTGCAAACTGGAACTGTTCCTATTTGGCCATCTTGCCAGCCACACTACTATGCCACTTTAAAAGATCCAGTTTCATTTTTCTACATGTGGCTTGCCAATTATCCAAGCACCATTTGTTGAATAGATTTTCTCTACTTCACGTTTTTGTTTGCTTTGTCGAAGATCGGTTGACTGTAAAGTATTTGGCTTTACTTCTGGGTTCTCTATTTTGTTACATTGGTGTGTATGCCTGTTTTTATACCAGTGCCATGCTGTTTTGGTGACTATGGCCTTATAGTATAGTTTGAAGTCAGGTAATGTAATGCCTCCAGATTTTTTCTTTTTGCTTAGTCTTACTTTGGCTATGTGGGCTCTTTTTTGTTTCCTTATGAATTTTCAGATTTTTTTTTTCTAGTTCTGTGAAGAATGGTGGTGGTATTTTGATGGGGATTGCATTGAATTTGTAGATTGCTTTTAGCAGTATGTTCATTTTCACAATATTGATTCTACCAATCCATGAGCATGGGATGTTTCCATTTGTTTGTGTCACCTGTGATTTCTCTCAGCAGTATTTTGTAGTTTTCCTTGCAGAGGTCTTTTACCTACTTGGTTAAGTATATTTCTAAGTATTTTATTTTAATTTTTGCAGCTATTATAAAAGTGATTGGGTTCTTGATTTGATTCTCAGCTTGGTTGCTATTGGTGTATAGCAGGGCTTTGATTTGTGCATGTTGATTTCTTATCCTGAAATGTTACTGCATTTATTTACCAGTTTGAGGAGCTTTTCGAATGAGTCTTTAGGGTTTTCCAGGTATGTGATCATGTCATCAGCAGAGACAGTTTAACTTCCTCATTACCAGTTTGGATGCCCTTTATTCCTTTGTCTTGTCTGATTGCTCTGGCTAGGACTTCTGGTATTATGTTGAAAAGAAGTGGTGAAAGTGGGCATCCCTAACTTGTTCCAGTTCTCAGGGGAATGCTTTCAACTTTTCCCCATTCAGTATGATGTCGACTGTGGGTTTGTCAAAGATGGCTTTTATTACCTTAAAGTTTGTGCCTTCTATGCCAATTATGCTGAGGGTTTTAGTCATAAAGGGATGCTGGATTTTTTTCAAATGCACCATATATAAAAAGGTTAGGTAATAATGATTCTTATTGATAAGATGGCATGTTTTCTTCTAATGTGGTTTCTAGTTAAGTGCTAGGTTCCAAGTTTCTCGTAAACCTTCTAGGTGATTTTTGAAGGGGTGTGCTGCATATTTCATGTGTAGATAAGGAAGAGCTGGAATAGGCTAGTATCCAAGGAATACATGCATCCTGAAGCAAAGATGTTTCATTCACATGTGTAAACACAATTTTAAGTTACTATATCCTACTTCAAAATATATATTTAAATATAATTTTTTGAAATCACATGGTTGATGTTCAAATTAAGGAAAGTGAAAGGAAAGTTTAATGTTTGATTTATTCACTAATGAAAACCAGAGAATTTATGCATCAGAAATGTCTTGTGCCACAATATTTGAGTTAGTCGTCCTTTATGAGGATGATACCAGAAAAGGCATGCTATTAGTATCCATTTAAAAAATCTTAAATAATCACATTTTATTAAAGGAGTTTAAGTCCTTATCATTTTATATTTTAACTATTTATTGCAGTTATATATAAACTTGTTTATTGCAATTCACAGATATCATGTTTTGTTACAAATTGAAGGTTTGTGGTAACCTTGCATTGAACAAGTCTGTTGGCGTCATTTTCCCAACAGCATGTGATCACTTTGTGTGTCTGTGTCACATTTTGGTAATTCACGCAGTACTTCAAACTTTTTCATTTTTTTAAATGGTGATCTGTGATCACAGATGTTTGGTGTTACTGTTGTAATTGTTTTGGGGTAACATGAGCTGCACCCATATAAGATGGTGGGCTTAATCAATAAGTGTTGTGTGTGTTCTGAATGCTGCACCAACTGGCTGTTCCCTCATCTCTCTCCCTCTCTGTGGGCCTCCCTGTTCCCTGAGACACAGAAAAATTGAAATTAGGCTGTTAATAACTCTACAGCGGCAGCTGTGTGTTCACACAAAAGGAAAAGTCACATATCTCTCACTTTAAATCAAAAACTAGAAAGGATAAAGCCTAGTGAGGACAGCATGTCAAAAGCTGAGATAGGCCAAAAGCTAGGTCTCTTGTACTAAACAATTAGCTAAGTGGTGGATGCAATTAAAAGTTCTCGAAGGAAATTAAAAGTGCTACTTCAGTGAACACATGAATGCTAAGAAAGCAAAACAGTTTTGTTGCTGATATGGAGAAAGCTTGAGTGGTCTGGATAGAAGATCAAACCAGCCACAACATTCCCTTAAGCCAAAACCTAATCTAGAGCAAGGCCCTAACTCTTCAACTCTATGAAGGCCGAGGAAGGTGAGAAAGTTGCAGAGGAAAAGTTGGAAACTAGCGGAGATTGGTTCATGGGGTTTAAAGAAAGAAGCCATCTCTATAACATACTATCAAAGTGCAAGGTGAAGCAGCAAGTGCTGATAGAGAATTTGTAGCAAGTTATCTGCAAGATGTACCTAAGATAATTGATAAACGTGGCTGCATTAAACAACAGATTTTCAGTGTAGATAAGACAGCCTTCTGTTTTAAGAAGATAGGACTTTCATAGCTAGAGAGGAGTAAAAGCCTGGCTTCAAAGGCTCAAAGGACAGGCTGACTCTCCTGCTGGGGGCTAATGCTGCTGATGATTTCAAGTTGCATTCAGTGCTCATTCACCATTCTAAAAAATCTTATGCTCCTTCAGAATTATGCTGTATCTACTCTGTCTGTGCTCTACAAATGGAACAACAAAGCCTGGATTAAGCACATCTATTTACAGTATGTTTTATTGAAGATTTTAAGCACACAACCTGCTGCTCAGAAAAAAAAGAAAATATTCCTTTCAAAGCAATCCCATTCATTGACAAGGCACAAGGTCACCCAAGGGCACTGATAATGATGTAAAGGAAATTCGTGTTGTTTTAATGCTTGCTAACACAGCATCCATTCTGCAGCCCGCAGATCAAGGAGTAATTCCAACTTCAAAATCTTGTTGCCTAGGAAATACATTTTGTCAGGCTATAGCTGCCATAGATAGTGACTTCTCAATGGATCTGGGCAAAGTAAATGGAAAACCTCTGAAAAGGATTCACCATTTGAGATGCCATTGAGAACATTCGTGATTCACGGGAGGAGATCAAAATATCAACATTAGCAGGAGCTTGGAAGAAATTGATCCCAACCTTCATGGATGACTTTGAGGGCTTCAATACTTCAGTGGAGATAGTCACTGCAGATGTGGTGAGATAGCAAGAGAGATAGAATTAGAAGTGAAGCCTAAAGATGTGGCTGAATTGCTGCAATCTCATGATAAAACTTGAATAGATGAGCAAAAAACGGGGTTTCTTGAGATGGAATCTACTTCTGGCGAAGATGCTGTGAACATTGTTGAAATGACAACAAAGGATTTAGAATATTATGTAAACTTAGTTGATAAAGGATTTAGAATATTACATAAACTTAGTTGATAAAGCAGCAGCGGGGTTTGAGAAGAGAAGATTGACTCCAATTTTGAAAGAAGTTCTACTATAGGTAAAATACGATCAAACAGCACCACATGTTGCGAAGAAATCTTTTGTGAGAGTCAATTGAAGCAAACTTTATTATTACCTTATTTTAAGAAATTGCCACAACCACTCCAACCTTCAACTACTACCTTCAACTACTACCCTGATCAGTCATCAGTCTTTACTATTGAAGTGAAACTGGCAAAATGATTATGATTCACTGAAGGCTCGGATGATCATTGGCTTTTATTTTTTAGCAATACAGTATTTTAAAATTACGGTATGTACTTTGTTTTTTTCAGGCATAATGCTATTGCATGCTTAGTATACAATATACAGTATAAACATAACTTTTATATGCACTGGGAAACCAAAATGTTTATGTGACCCAAAATATTTGCAGTATTCACTTTTTTACAGTGGTCTGGAACTTAACCTGCAATATCTCCAAGGTATACTTGTGTGTTATAAATATATATATATGTGTATATATATGTCTATACATACATATGTGTTTATACATATGTGTCCACACACATACATATATATGCAAAGTTATCACATATCACAAGTGAACAGCTTGATATATGTTTTTTTTTTCTTTTCGAGATGGAGTCTGGCTCTGTCACCCAGACTGGAGTGCAGTGGCGTGATCTCGGCTCACTGCAAGCTCCGCCTCCTGGGTTCATGCCATTCTCCTGCCTCAACCTCCCGAGTAGCTGGGACTACGGGTGCCTGCCACCACACCCGGCTAATTTTTTGTATTTTTAGTAGAGACGAGGTTTTACCATGTTAGATAGGATGGTCTCGATCTCCTGACCTCACGATCCGCCTGCCTCGGCCTCCCAAAGTGCTGGGATTACAGGCGTGAGCCACTGTACCCGGCCTTGATAAATTTTTAATAGCTGAACTCACTTATCTAACCAGCATTTGGATAAAGGCACAGATTATCACCAATACCCTAGAAGGCCCTTTATGTTCCTTTAAGTCATACCCCTCCCCTGAGGGTAGCCATTGTCCTCTTCCTAATAGCATAGATTAGTTTTACCCGTGTTATCTTTTGTATATGGAATCATATGGTATGCATTATTTTGGTTATATTTTGTTCAATCACTTTGATTTGGATGTATACATTGACTCATGTCAGTCAATGTTTGAATAAAACTACGAGAAGACGTTTTCAAATGATGAAAACATGTTTTTTGAGACACATTTAAGATACATATTCCAATTTCTGCTTCTCAAAAGCTCACAATTCTTTTAGGGCTTTTCTCTAAACTCTAGAGGGTCATAGCCAGTGAGAGAGGAGAGATATGAAAACTAGAATATAAAATATTAATGTTTATGTTACTTACATCTTGAAATAATATTTTGAATATATTGGGTTAAATAAAACATATTATTAAAATTAATTTTATTTGATTCTTTTCACTTTTTAAAATATGGCAACTAGGAAATTAAAGTTACCTTTGAGATTTGCACTATATTTCTGCTAGAAGCATTGATTTAAAGTGTCAGCAGGACTAAGAGAGACTTAGTGAGTTGAACAGTAAAGATTCCAAGTAACATCCTCTCTATGAGACCATCAAACTTTTTAACTTGCCCCTGAGAAAGGGTCTTGCAAAAGGCAATATGTCTATAGTTCCCAGATTTGGATGAGATGGAGACTCGCTCGCCTTCCTATGTATTTTGCCACATTTTCAAAACCAAGTTGCTTTATAAATGCGTCAGTTTAATCACCAGTTTCTGCATATGCCATGTTTGTCCTGACTCCTGTCTAGCTTCCTGTGGCTCCTATCAGTAGGAAGGGACTCCTTTCTTCTATCTGAACCATCAGGTTGCACGTGTCCCGGACCTCTTCTCTCTGCCCTCTTTTCTAGCTGGAAAGCTAGAATAGGCACGGATTCCAAAAGATTTAATTTGCAAAATTTGTTGCAGATTGATATTTGGTTCTCAGTGTACATTTTCACTTGGAAGCAATGTTTTTGTTTGTTTTTTTATTTTTTTATTTGTTGAGACGGAGTTTCGCTCCTGTTGCCCAGGCTGCAGTACAATGGCATGATTTCGGCTCACTGCAACCTCTGCCTCCCAGGTTCAAGTGATTCTCCTGCCTCAGCCTCCTGAGTAGCTGGGATTACAGGCACCCACCACCATGCCCGGCTAATTTTTGTATTTTTAGTAGAGACAGGGTGTCACCATGTTGTCCAGGCTGGTCTCAAACTTCTGACCTCAAGTGATCCGCCCACCTCGGCCTCCCAAAGTGCTGAGATTACAGGCATGAGCCACTGCACCCAGCAGAAGCAATATTACGCATGCGGCTGAGGTCTTTGGCCAGTTGATGAGGCCTATTTTACTCATAATATATCTGAAGTATAGTATTTACATTTCTATTTCACACATGCTAATCAGAGGTGCAGGAGACATAGTAACTCAATCCTTGTCATAGGGGAGGGGAGGGTGGGTAACTGCACACTGATGATATTCATTATCTGCATAAAAGGAGAAATTGTAATCACTTAAACGTTCAACCTGGGTTAAATAGAGAACTGGTGCTCTGGACGTAGAATCCATGAAAAGGTTAGGTTAATTATTGTGCTTCCTATTTAGAACATTAAAAAATACATTCTTACCCTCATTCAGCACCTATCACTTACTTAATTAGCATCTATTTACTTTTAGTCAGTTGTATAGGAGAGTAACCCTACCTAAGTTTTTTTTGAGCCATGACTTTCAAATGTACTTGACTTTTTTGCTTTTCACAAATACCCCATCTATCTCTCTCTCTGTGTGATGGTGGTCACCAGCTGGGAAATGGATGAGAAGGCCACATCCTTAAGGCACTAATTTTTGCTCTGAGTTTCTTTTCTTTTCCTTTTTTTTTTTTTTCCTGAAAGGTTCTACAAAGTACCATACTCTTAGGCTGGTCTTTGCTTTGTGTCACTTTGGGCTCTGGACTCTCAAAATCCTTCTATATTTCTGGGAAAAAAAAATCTGGGGTCGAAAAAACTGTAGACTTTTCCAACTTTGCAACACCACCTGCATTTCTGAAATATTTATTTGCAAACCAGGCAATTCCTTCATGAGTACATTTATTTCTTGTAATTTCTTGTCAATCACAATCAATAACAACTAACACATATTACTAAATTTCTGTTTTCTAACCCCTTCCACCTTAGGCCACCAAGTTCATTAAGTACATGGTCTACTTCCCTGTTTACTGCAGGCAACAGTTACCAAAGGTGACAACAGTGACTATCTTTAAACCTTCTCATATCAGTTTTCTCACTGCCTGCTGCCTGACCACCAGTGTCACCTATTTTAATTTTTTTTAAACATCAGCATTTTACAACTGCGTATCCGTATCTGTGTCAAAATAGACAAAATTACAACGTTTTGTATTTACTAACCTCAGAGGCTTAACACACAAAGAATTGTTTCTTGATTACACAAAATTCTGTGTTAGGCAGAACACAGAATTCTCCAAGAAACCCTCCAAGAAAGCTTTCTTCATGTGGTGCCATAGGATCGAAATTGCTTCTCTCTTCTGGCCCTGGACCTCAACTCATAACTCCCACCCCACATCTAAGGAGGAAGAGAAAGCAGGAGGGTCATGTTGCTTAGGATGTTTCTAAGTTAAGGAGTGACTTACATCCTCTGAGAAAACTGCATACTGTGGAGTGTTTCTCCACATTCTCTCACAGAACACTTCTGACACCAGATGTGCAAGTTTTTCCCTCACCAACACCAGCTGAGTGTCCCACAGTTCAATTCAATTCTGACATTATCTGTCTGGAATTAGTGCAGACCTCACAGCTTAAGGGCTCAGTGTCACAGGACTTTTCTCACTTCAGATGCCAATTGCAAATCCAGGTACTTCTGATCGACCGGCTACATATTGGGGATTTCCATGACCCCTTCCTTGCTTCAATAATTTGCTAGCATGACTCACGAGACTCAGGGAAACACTTCATTCACATTTACTGGTTAATTATAAAGGATGCAGAGGGCAAAGTATGGATAGGGCAGTAGAGCTTCCAGGCACTCTCCAGGATGTGCTACCTCGCAGCAACTCCATGGGCTTCTTTGGTGGACCAGAAGCTCATCTAATCGTGTTATTCAAGAGTTTGTATGGAGTTTAAGCACATGCCCACCCTTTGCCTTCCTGGAGATTGGGAGGTGGGGCTGAAAGTTCCAACCCTCTAATTACTTGGTCATTCTGGTGACCAGCCCCATTCTGAGGCTATCTAGGGGGCCTCACCCTGAGTCACCTCATTAGCATAAACTCAGTGTGCCTACATTTTCCATTTTCCAGGGTTCTGGATGTAATTTAGGTTCAGTCAATTAGAGGTACCTGTATGAGATTTGGAAAATGGAAATAAAATGAAATCTCATGAGACCAGACTCACATTTCTGTTTCTTTCATGGCAAGGAACAGCCATAGAGGTATTTGATTTTTCTGTAGTAACTGTAGTAGAGGTTCCAGTGTCTTATTCCTGGCTTCATGGCTATTGGGAGGCAGAGGATAGAAGATACATTTTGCTGGAATGGATTGTGACAAAGGTGGCGTGGTTCTGTGTCCACTAACTAAAGTGATGATTTCCAATTTCACCTGGAGGCTTCCTGATTTTATAGCATTTTGGTCATGGCAGAGGTATTGGCTTCCTTGGTGGCCTGGTTCTGTCATTCCTGGAAGCTTAGCCTTGAGTCTGTCTTTTCAAGTTTCCCATTTGCTTGGCAAGCCATTTTATAACTTCTTATAAAATTCCCTTTCTACTTAAGCTGGCTAGAAAATTTGGGCCTAGTTTTTAGAAGGTTTTTTATGATATGTTGGCATCACCTGAATGTGGATATTGACAGTTCTATAACCCTATTTCTGGCTGGCTTTGAAGGACAGCAGTGAAGGGAAGGCCTCCCAGTTGAACACCGATTATTGTACACACTTGCTCATTTGGCCTGGACGAAGAGATGTCCTGATTAATGGATGAGGATTAATGGTTTGACTAGACTCTCAAAGACTCAGAAGGAACACAATTGGCAATCTGGGGAAGAGATATGTGGATAGATCTTTCCAAGTAGGCAGAACATTAATATATTTGTGTCCTGTATGAATGCTCGCCAAAGAGCAGCCTTAGTCAGTGTGAACTCAGTAATCGGGTAGACAAGTTTGGTGAACTTCCATTTGGTTCTCCCCAGCCACCTTTGTCCTTGCTCAGTGTGCTCATGGATAAAGTGGCCAGAGCAGCAAGGATAGAGGTTAGGTATAGTCTCAGCAACACAGATTTCCATGCACTAAAGGGAATGCAACTATAGAATAGCAGATTTTCCAGCCGGCAACAGTAGAGAACAACATCTAGCCTTCAATATGGCAGAATTCTCCAGGGACCATCTGGCTATTGGCAATTTGACTACACTGGACTACTTCAACTGTGGAAGGGGCAGCACTCATTCTCACTTGAATATATACTTACTCTGTGATATGGTTAGGCTTTGTGTCCCCACCCATATCTCATCTTGAATTGTAATCCCATAATCCCCATGTGTCAAGGGTGGGATCAGGTGGAGGTAATTGAATCATGGGGGTGGTTTCCCCCATGCTGTTCTCATGAGAGTGAGTGAGTTCTCATGAGCTTTGATGGTTTTAAAAGCATCTGTAACTTCCCCTGGTTGTACTAGTGCTTCCCACCACCTTGTGAAGAAGGTGTCTTGCTTTCCCTTTGCCTTCCACTATGATTGTAAGGTTCCTTAAGGCCTCCCCGGCCATGCTGAAGTGTTAGTCTATTAAACCTCTTTCTTTTATAAATTACTCAGCCTCAGGAAGTTCTTTATAGCAGTATGAAAATGGACTAATAAAGTAAACTGGTACCAAGGTGGGGGGATTCTGCTGTAAAGATAACTGAAAATGTGGAAGCAACTTTGGAAGTGGATAACAGGCAGAGGTTGGAACAGTTTGGAGGGCTCAGAAGAAGACAGGAAGATGTGGGAAAGTTTGGAACTTCCTGGAGACTTGTTGAATGGTTTTGACCAAAATGCTGATAGTGATATGGACAATAAAGTCCAGGCTGAGGTGGCCTCAGAGGGAGATGAGGAGCTTGTTGGGAACTGGAATAAAGGTGACTCTTGCTATGCTTCAGCAGAGGGACTGGCTCTTTTTGCCTCTGCCCTAGATCTGTGGAACTTTGAACTTGAGAGAGATGATTTAGGGTTTCTGGCAGAATGAAATTCTAAGCAACAAAATGTTCAAGAGTTGACTTGGGTGCTCTTAAAAGCATTCAGTTTTATGTTTTCACAAAGATATGTTTTGGAATTGGAGCTTATGTTTAAAAGGGAAGCAGAATATAAAAGTTCAAAAAATTTGCAGCCTGATGATGCAATAGAAAAGACAAACCCATTTTCTGAGGAGAAATTCAAGCTGGCAGCAGAAATTTGCATAAGTGATCAGGAGCCAAATGTTAATCACCAAGACAATGGGAAAAATATCTCCAGGACATGTCATAGGTCTTTATGGCAGCCCCTCCCATCACAGGCCTGGAGACCTACAAGGAAAAAATGGTTTCATGGGCCAGGCCTTGCTGCTTTGTGCAGTCTCAGGACTTGGTGCTCTGCATCCCAGCTGTGGCTACAAGCAGCCAAGGTACAGCTCAGGCCATTGCTTCAGAGGGTGCAAACCCCAAGCCTTGGCACTTTACACATGGTGTTGGGCCTGTAGGTGCACAGAAGTCAATAAATGAGGTTTGGAAACCTTTGCCTAGGTTTCAGAAGATGTATGGAAATGCCTGGATGTCCAGGCAGAAGTCTGATGCAGAGGTAGAGCCCTCATGGAGAACTGCTAGGACAGTGGAGAAGGGAAATGTGGGTTAGGAGCTTCCACATAGAGTCCCAACTGGGACATTGCCTAGTGAAGCTGTGAAAAGAGGGCCACGGTCTTCTAGACCCCAGAATGGTAGATCCACTCACAGCTTGCACCAAGTACCTGGAAAAACCACAGACACCTAGCACTAGCTGTGAAAGCAGAGAAGAGGGGGTCTGTACCCTGCAAAGCCAGAGGGGCGGAGCTGCTGAAGGCCATGGGAGCCCACTTCTTGCATCAGTGTGCCCTGGATATGAGACATGGAGTCAAAAGAGATCATTTTGCAACTTTAAGGTTTAATGACTGCCCTATTGGATTCCAGACTTGGATGGGGCCTGTAGCCCTTTCATCTTGGCCAATTTCTTCCATTTGGAATGGGTATATTTACCCAATGCCTGTGACCCCATTGTATCTGGGAAGTAACTAACTTACTTTTGATTTTACAGGCTCATAGGCAGAAGGGACTTGCCTTGTTTCAGATCAGACTTTGGACTTAGACTTTTGGGTTAATACTGGAATGAATTAAGACTTTGAGTAACTATTGGGAAGACATGATTGATTTTGAAATGTGAAAGACACGAGATTTAGGAGGGGCCATGGGCAGAATGATATGGTTAGGTTTGTGTCTCCACCCAAATCTCTTCTTGAATTGCAATTCCCATGGTCTCTACATATCAAGGGCAAGACCAGGAGGAGGTAATTGAGTCATGGGGGAAGTTTCCCCTATGCTGTTCTCATGATAGTGAGTGAGTTCTCATGAGATCTGATGGTTTTATAAACATCTGGCTTTTCTCCTGCTTGTGCTCGCTCTGTCCTGCCACCCTGTGAAGAAGTTGCCTGCTTGTCCTTTGCTTTCTGCCATGGTTGTAAGTTTCCCAAGGCCTCCCTAGCAATGCAGAACTGTGAACCAATTAAATCTCTTTTCTTTATAAATTACCCAGTCTTGGGTATTTCTTCAAAACAGCATGAGAATGAACTAATACATTCTGGATACAGATTTACCTTTCCTACTTCTGCCCAAATGACTCTCTGTGGACTTTCAGAATGCCTTATTCATCATCATAGTATTTGACGCAATATTACTTCTGACCACCGGACTCACTTTATTGCCAGTAAAGTGCAGCAATGAGTTCCTGCTCATGCAATTCACTGGCCTTAGAAAATTCCCAACACCCTCAAGCAGTTGGCCAGATAGAATGGTAGAGTGGCCTTAAGAAGATTCAGTTACCATGCCAGTTGGGTGGGAACACCTTATGTGGCTGCTATAAAGCAACACCTAATCTATATGGTGTTTTCTGTCCATAACCAGGATTTATATATCCAGGAAATCAAGGATTGGAAATAAGAGTAGCTCCACTTACTATTAACCTTAGAGTTTTACTAGTGAAAATTTTGCTTCCCATCTCAGTGACTTTGTATTCCGCTAACATAGAAGACTTAGTTCCCAAAGGAGGAAGATTTCCTCCAGGGGATACACCCATGGTTCCCTTAAACTGGGAGCTGAATTTGCCCTCTGTTCACTTGGGCTCCTCATACCACCAAATGAATAAGCAGTGGTTGGGGGAGGAGGGAGGATGCTATACTGACCGGAGTGATTGATTCTGGCTTGTTGAGGGTTGCTGCTAAACCATACAGCAAGGAGAAATATGTCTGAGCTGAGATGTCTGCTGAGGCAAAAGGAATATGGAATGGATAATGGAAGAAGAAAAGTATAAATATCAGCTAAGACCATATGACTAGTTGCAATAAAAGCATCATAATGAGTGTTTCTTTCTTATTTTGATATGAACACACACATAAACAAATTCTTTTCTTGCCCTCCTCCATTTCCCTACCACCTGTCCTCATACCTCTCTCTTTTTTGGAGACAGGGTCTCACTTTGTTGCCCAGGCTGAAGTGCAGTGGCACAGTCATGGCTTGACCTCCTGGGCTCAAGCAGTCCTCCCACCTCAGCCTCCCAAGTAGCTGGGACCATAGGCACATCTCCCTGTGTTGCCCAGGCTGGTCTTGAACTCCTAAGCTCAAGTGATCCTTCTGCCTCAGCCTCCTAAGGTGCTGGGATTACAAGAGTGAGCCACTGTGTCTGGCCTAACCTTGTATCTTACTAAGTTATGGAATATCAAAGGGGGAAGTATGACTCAAGTAGAAAAGGAAGGAGCATCACCAAATGACAGATAAAGGGGCTTCAAATATTTCTGATACAAACAGGATCAGTGTTTCAGGTTGGAGGAGAGTTGTATGATGTCAGGTAGAGGCATGACATTGTTATTATTTTTATTTGGGAGGTAAGTATAGTTAAAAGAGGTATGTAGAAAAGGGGCAGACTGCAATGCCTTTGTTATGTGTTGACTAAGCTGGAACTATGTTTCCCAGAATTTATCTCCTGTATGGGTTTTGGTAGGATAAAGCTGGGGCTGGCTACAAAAGAAATTTGTAAGATTTGGAAGGTGGATGTGTAGTAGCAGGTATTACACTCTGAAGCCTGGTGGAGGGTACAAGGGACCTGCTGCTCCTCCACATGAGGCAGCCACTGGGCCCAAATTCTCCTAGCTCCTGTCAGACCTCTTCCTTCAGTTTCTCTGAATCTTAGGTCAGTGTGTTTACAGCTTTGTGGTGAAGTGTGCCAGCATTCTGCACATCCCCATTGAGACTGGGGATGCTGAGAGACAGATACAGGTTACAGTTTGTCTTTCTCGGTTCCCCTACTTCACTCACCTTTTCTTTGTTTTCCATTCCACAGATTTATAACTTCAGGTGGCCTGCACCAGACCCACAGGGCAGTAACAGTCTTCCACTGAATTCTTTAGCAGTTTTTATAATTGCGTAAGGTCAGTCGCTTTAATAATTCCCTTATTCCATATCACTTATACTGGCATTGCTTTTCTGCTAAAACCTGGACTAAAATAAATGAATTCTGGTTTTTTTGAACCAAACTCTGACCAATAAAACTTAAAAGGTAATGGCCTATCTTTCTAGTTCATTTAATAGATAGAGTTAAAAGTTCATTCTGGGCTTATTCTTCACTACCAAACACATATTTTCTAATCACTTATTGCTAATTCATATATGCATCCAAGCATTGTTTGCCAGATATTGTGTGAGTCCAACAATGAATAGGGTTGGTTCCTGCCTTCAAAAGCTAATGGAAAAAGACAAAAACAAAGACAAAAACAGATATGGTAAATGTGACTTTTACTGCCACTGTTCCACTAAACTACTCATTCAAGGTTACTGAAGATTGACTATTGAAAGTCCTCTAAGTGCCCAATCCAGTAACTAGTTGTTTATTCTTATCCCATTTAACATCTCCAGAAGCAATGAGCATTGAGCATTGCTAACTATTGTCTAGAAAGTGAGCTCTCTAAGAGCAGAGTTCTTTTTTGTCTTGTTTTCTGCTGTGTCCCCAGCACACAAAATAATACCTGGCATGCAGAGGAGGAGTTGATACTGGTTGAATAAGGCTGGGCATGGTGGCTTATGCCTGTAATCCTAGCACTTCAGGAGACCGAGGCAGGCAGATCACTTGAGGTCAGGAGTTTGAGACCAGCCCATCTCTGCTAAAAATACAGAAATTAGCCAGATGTGGTGGCCTGTGCCTGTGATCTCAGATACTTAGGAGGCTGGGGCATGAGAATCACTTGGACCTGGGAGGTGGAGGTTGCAGTGAGCTGAGTTTGTGTCACTGCACCACAGCCTCGGTGACAGTGAGACCCTGTTTTTTCAAAAAATGTGTTGAATAAATGATTGAATACATTTGCTTGTTCTTAAGATTTGCTCTTTCATTGGTTTTTGAGATATTGTAGTCTTCATATATTTCTTTTACTAATTTCTCCCCTCTATTTTCATTGACCTTTCCTTGATAAATTGAGGTCTTCCTCAATATTCAACCTCTGCTTACTTACTTCTTTTATATTACATTTATTGATTAAATAAATATTTAATGATTACTTAATCTGCATTAGGAATTATGCTGGTTACTTGTGACCCAACAGTGAACAGGCCAAGTGTGCTTCTCTGATTTCATCCAGTTGCCTTCAGACAGTGCTATCTCCATGAAGGTGACTTCCAGAATTTCAGCTACCTTCTGGAGCTTTTAAAAAATAGAAACCCTGTGCTCAAATTCAACATTTCCATTACAGAACTTGACATCATTCACCAAACTATTCTTAATATAGGCACCAGCACCCTGGTGTTCATTCTTCTGACTCCACATCTCTTGAGCCTACATCTGAGGCTCTCCATCTTCTGTCCCTAAATCTCCTGGTCTACATTTATCCATTCATTTCACTATTTTCCACCCTTCCTGGACTTGTGGACATTTCTTGGCACTTTATTTTGCTAAGAGCCGATGCTCCTTCCTCAGTCTGGAATGTCCTTCATTCTTCATGTTTTTTTCCAATGAAAATTCTCTTTATCTGTCAAAGTTCAGCCAATCACTACCCAAGAAATGCTCAAATTAACCCAGTAGGAATAAATCACTTTTACCCACTTCAATTGCACTTTTTTCTGTCTTTCATTCAAGTAATTATTAACTTATTTTCCTCCCCTAATAGATAGTTGGCTTCTTAAAGAGTTTTATTTTTATGGCTCTGACAGTAGCGTCTAACATAATAGTAACTGACCATGGTAGGTACTCAATAAATATTTAGTAAAAAAATATACAGGGGCAAGAATGAAGCACTTTACCAAGGGAGGAGGCTGAATATGAAAGTAAGGTAGGAAGAGAATCCACCAGTGGGACCAAGCACAGTACTTAGAACCTGGGACTGTCAGAGGCAGACTGTCAAGGTCAGATGGGAACAGGCAGGGATTCTGAAGAGGTTTGTGTGAGGAAGGGAGTGGAGTTCAGCTGTAGAAGGTTTGAAACACTTTTGGCCCCAGAGGTCATTCTCATACTGGAATTCATGGAAACTCCTCTCAGTTTTTGAGAGACTCTCCTCTTGACCCGTCCCAGCATCAGGCAGATCTGTATTCTTTCTCTCTTCGTTTCTATACCATGCTAGAGCCTCTCTGGCATACATGAAAAGGTACTGACTGGTGGGGGGATTATAAAAGCTGGAAGGACATATTTGTTGCCCGAATTTCTCTGTCTCTAGAATATCTTTCTGTGTCTTCTCTGTAAATAAACACATCTTCCAAGTAGAAGTTAGAAATCTCAAGTGTTATTATCTTATAAGGTATGAGGGTTATGCATTTGGCTGAATCTTATATCTCCGTGTTCACACACACACACACACACACACCCACACACAAAAGTCTTGAGGAGATGAACATGTCTCATTGTGTTCTGTCACATCCATTGCAAAGGGAACTTGCCAAAGCTGTTCATTCATAACTCTGACTCAGTGAGGAGTGGCTTTCTTGGGCTTGTGTACATGATCAGGCCTCTTTGATCTGGTGGCTCTGTTATTTTGAAAAATTTTTATTTTTTCCAAAACAGACAGAAAAATGCAGTTTGCTTTTTAGAGCAGAGATAGTGGCAAGGCAAGTCATTTATGAGTTATTGCAAAATACCACAAGGAACAGCAGCCCAGGAAGGAAAGGGCAACTTGGGCAACATGTTGACAACTATCTGGACGAATTAGAAAAGTGTGTTCCAGCAAGAGTTGGGATTAACAACAAATAAAACCACATCCTCTGCAGAAAATATTAAACTTGGGACTAGACTATATTTTATGTCTTTGTCCAGACATCAGGATTTTAGGGCTTGTGACAAGAATGATTTTGGTGAAATGTTTTGTGATGGAAGATATATTATGATGATGATGACTGTTCATTATGCTCATACATTTTAATTTGGGATTATTAGCACTAGGTACTCTTTGCAAAAAAAGGG
Source organism: Theropithecus gelada (assembly GCF_003255815.1). Lineage (NCBI taxonomy): Eukaryota > Metazoa > Chordata > Mammalia > Primates > Cercopithecidae > Theropithecus > Theropithecus gelada. The sequence continues at coordinate 150,836,674 of NC_037672.1, forward strand.
ATGATTTCTACTGGACTTATTGTAAGGTGCATTCTGTGGCCATCTTTTTTTGAAAATAATAAATTGTTGTGGATAAAATTATGTATAGCAAGACAGCTTGTGTTTCTCTCACCATTTCAAGAGTTCCAGTGGCATTGCTCTGAGTATGTTAGATATGTTAGAGGGTTGATTGTTTATGTGGGCTATTCTGTTTTTGTCCAGAGTCTGTGGATATAATCTATTTAGATTTTGGGGGTCTGCTGTCTCTGGCCACTCCAATTCTGGGTCTGACATCATACACATGTGTATGATTTCCACTGAGGTGCTGCTTCTCTTTTGGTCTGCTCTTTACCAACAGGCAGTAATCCTCAGTTGCCAGAGTCAGTCCTAACTGGAATCCATCTGGCTCTCTGCAGCCCAGTACCCTTCCCTAGAAATATTGAGCAATCAACACTTTATGTTTTTTCACCCCTAATCTATGATTTCTCACTTAGATCATGTTTACGGTTCCTAATGGCTTCTCTAGAAGAGATTAATTATATTTTGCAAAGAAGTGGGAAGAGCTAATTCAGTTGATGTGTTTATCTATTTCATAATATTTCTAAAGATCTTAATTTGTGTTTTGTGCACAAACATCACTCTAGTCATTAACTAATGGTCAGTGTCATCTTTGTTTTAGTGAGGGAGACCAGAAGCCTGAAGACATGATCGTCTTACCTTATGACCCGGCCTGGCCACTTAGCCTGTGGAAGGGTCAGGGTTCCTGTCTTTTAGGTCTTGTTACTTTAGTCATTAACCATGTACCCTCCACAATCTCTTTCAGCTCATTCTCCACAAGCAGTAGCCGGGTAACAAACATTACAAGGACTCAGACATAGAAAATGTTCCAAAAATCGTAACTTTGTTACATCTTACTCTTTCAGGGAAAAAAACAACAAAAAACTTTCCAACTTAGCATCTGGACCTAAAAAGGAACCACCTAATTAGAACAAGGTTTCTTAAAAGCAGAAAAAGTATTTCTTATTTACTTTAGGTTTCTGTAATTTCAAACTTGGGCATTTTGTATAAAATGCTTGAAAAAAGAAATAGCCAGTGTAAGAAGTATGCTAAAAGTTGAACAGTAATTAGCCCCTCTGTTGAAAAGGAAAATGAAGGAAGCATTGAGGTTTGATTGTGCAAGACACTGTCAGGAGAGAAGGAGAAAAGAGAAATAAGGTAGAAACTCACTTTTGCATGTTTTTTTTTTTTTAAACCCCCATTTTTTGTGGAGGCCAAGATTAGTGGTAGGCAGGACTCGTCTGTGTATCTTGGGAAGATTTTAATAAGGATCGCCTTTGCCTGTGTACACCTCCAACTGTGAGAAACACAGAAGATTCACTGGGGACAAAGTGATCGGCTCTTTACCAACAGGCAGTTGTGTCCCCAGTGAATCTTCTGTTCCTTGAGATTTCGGTGAAATCCAGGGGTCCCTTTGGTGTCTACTCTATCCTCTCACACTTACCTGTACTCTCAGAGCACTTTGTCTGGCAGCCTCACGTCTGCCAAAGTATGAGAGTACTATCTGAGTTCACAGACTCAGAACAAAAGGTGAAACAGAGAGTGTGCTCATGAAAGAGTTTTGAACAATCAATTTCATCCCTAACGTGCACGTGTACTTGCTTAGTTCATGAATAAAACCATTTTACCTCATTTTAAAAATGATTAATTCATCTACATAATAGTAGAAAACCCTTTGCCATGTGCCAATGAAAAGTAACTTACCTTTTCTCTTCAATTTCCTCAACTGTAAAAAAGGGATTTGACAGGTTTCCTTCCATTGCTGAAATATATGAGTCTATTTTTATTTTGTTACTAACTGAAGCAAATAATCGTATTTTCTCTTGTAAATGGGAAGGGTGATTCTGCTATTTTTCTGGGTGGTCTTGCGAGTTGTACAATGTCAAGCACTGAGCTATTGGTGTGGAGTTTGCTTCTAAGCCATTCACTCTGTCTTTTATTTTTTATTTTTTGTAGTTACTCGTTCTCTATGAACTATACTGATACTTAAAAGATGTTAGAGGAAGTCATGAGATGTTCATAAAATTCTGCATAACTTACAGAGCAAGTGCTGAATAAGTATAAGGCTTGATTATTCCTAGCAGCAGTTGCCTGCAAATCTTGTCCATGCTTTTGATGGTAATTGGTTTTTTTTTTAAAATAAGTTCTACCATCTTTATAATTTTTAAGTATATAGTTCAGTGGGCAATCTCTTTTGGTGAGAAATAACAGAATGAGTTATTTTTCAAAGCATATTTTCTAAACTGAGAGGTTGAAGGGAGTGATAATTTGGTTCCTTGAAGGATAAAATCTGAACCCTCTCTCATGACTGGCAAGGCCCTACTGGACCCAGCTCATGCTGATAGATCTGATGTCACCTCCTACCATGCATCTGTCTACATGTCAGCCAGCTTGCCTTCTTCCTGTCCCTTGAGTGCTCCAGATGCTTCCTACATTAAGGCCTGAGCACTTTCTTTTGCTTTTGAATGGAATGCCCTGTCCCTGGATTTCCATGGCTGCCTCTTTCTTGTCATTTGACATTCTGCTTATTGTTACCTCCTAAATGAGGGCTTCAGTGGCTACCTAATTAAAACTAAACTAAAAAATTAAAACTAGCCCCCATCTCCACCCCACCTCCAGTCCAGTCAATTGTCTACCCTATCACCTAATTGTATTTAATTAATGCTAGGTAAAATGATCTTGTCCATTTATTTGTCTCATTGTTTCTTGTCTGTCTGCCTCTTGTAGAACGTAAATTCCTTGAGTGCACAAACTTTCTTTTGGTGACCACTGCATTCAACAACTGTTTACAGAGTGGATAAATAAATGATTACTCTCTGCCAGTGCTGTTCAAGTGAACTCATGATGTTCTCTCATTTGTACTATTCAATATGGCAGCCCCTAGTCATATGTGCCTACTGAACACTTGAAATGTGGCTACTGTACTAAAAACTGAAGTTGACGTTTTATTTAATTTAATTAATTTAATTTTTAAATCATCACATGTGGCTAGTGGCTACTGTATTGGACCTCAAAGCTGTGTTTGGCTATGGTACTTAGTACCTGAATCAATCAATAGCAAGATATCAATAGTGATGTCAATAGCAACAGCAGCAGCGACTTTTGGAGTGTCCTCTTCCTCTTTCATGATACTTTCTCTTTTTCTCTCTCAGTGGGATCAGTGAAGTAGAAAATTTTCATCCAACAAGACTATGAAATGCCATCTTTTGAAATGTTTTTAGCATCCTTCAATGTGAGCTGTAGAGGAAGTTTAATTAATTGTCCTATGCTTTTCTGGGCTGCTAAAATGCATCTTTATCATATACAATTTTTTTCTTCTAATAACCTGTTAGGTGTGAGGAATTACATATCTAGTAGTTTCTTAAGAGGTAGGATGTTAAATGGCTTTCAACTAAAAGTTTAAAAAGTATATGCATCTTTCCAGAGGAAGACATTCACTATTATGTAGCACTCTTACTACAAGCTGTAATTTATTCAGAGGAAGCAAGGAGAACCAACATTCCCATTCATAGTTAAATCAGGACAAAGCTCTTTTGTAAAGAAACTGTTTATGTACCTTCAACACTTTAAGGCATCATTTGGGGCGTATTACCTTACAGGTGATTTACATTTTCTGTTTAGTATCACTTCTTTTCCTTAGTCTGTGAAAGGAGGCTGAATGGAGAATTTTTTCCAGGTTTGCAGCGTTCTGCTGCTTAAGCCTGTAGAAATACTCCATGTATTTGGAAGTGTGCTGCTAGGGGAATAACAGTTTTTAGACTGCTGACTTGTCCATCGTTTATCATCATTATATGGTGTCTGTCAACAGAAAACCATTTCTCAGAATTCCACGAGGAGTCGTTCCATATAGAAGTATGGAGTCTTGTGACAAGAAAAAGGCATTGCAATGAAAAGTAATAAGAAAAGGGGTGGAGGGATAAACAGAAGCTTTTAGAGCTAATTCATGGCTGGCGTCATCTCCATTAGCATTGGGACTGTTTGACATTGAGTTCAGAGAACACGACCAGGGCTGGTTTTCATCTGTCATGGTGATTAATGGGAGTATTGTTAGGTAATAATAACATAGCTGGAGCCAAAGAGGCACACCGAAAGTGTGTATGTAATTCTAAAACCAAGAGGAACACAAGAGCCAGGAAATTGGGGTCCTGTTCTCAGCTCTACCACTTAGAAAAGGGCAGCCAGTAAGAAATTTTCCCCTAAGTTGAAAATGGGTAAGAGTCTACCAATGGGGTAAAAAGGGTTATTTCAGCTCTTAGGAAAGATGGCCATCTTGGTGATTTTAATGTACTTGTATCTCACAAATCGAAAAAGTTTGTTAAACTATAACTCTTCTGAGACATGTGAGTAATGGCAGCCAATGAATCAGACAGGGAAATAGACAATTCTTTGTGTGAATAGGCTGGATTCAAGGATTCAATTCTTCCAAATAATGTCCAGATTGCATTATATGATTAGTCCCACACTTGAGTCAGTGGCTATCCATCATTAATGTGAAATCTAAATGAAGTTTTCTTGCTCTTCTGGGGCTGCAAGAGGCAAAATCTGGTCCACCTGTAACAACATTTTGAGGGCAAATAATGAAGTTGCCCTTTCCCTCAGATGGCAGCAACCGTTGGTGGGCCACAGAGCCAACATGACCCATACAAACACAGAACCTAAACCATATGGGCTTTTACTCTACAATGGTGGAGCTTGTAAAGTGAGAAATCACCTTTCTTTCTTCTTTTTTTCTTTTCTGAGATAGAGTCTTGCTCTGTTGCCCAGGCTGGAGTGCAGTGACACGATCTCAGGTCACTGCAACCTCTACCTCTGAGGTTCAAGCGATTCTCCTTCCTCAGCCTCTTGAGTAGCTGGGATTACAGGCACCCACCACCACATGTGGCTAATTATTGTGTTTTTAGTAGAGACAGGGTTTCACCATGTTGGCCAGGCTGGTCTCAAGCTCCTGACCTCAGGTGATCCGCCCACCTTGGCCTCCTGAAGTGCTGGGATTACAGGCATGAGCCACTGCACCCAGCCAAAAAATAACTTTTCTTACAGAAAATGGGCAAAGAGAGACTATTTATATATTGGCTTTCCTCCCTGTCAAGCAAAGAACCACCAGACCTAACGAGATGCAATCCAGTTTTTACTCAGAAAATTTCCCCCAAATGGATCTAAGCATGAATGGAAAAAGGTTTCAGGAAGTAAGAGTGGGTTTGTGTGAGAGGGGAGGACGAAACCTGGCCAAATGCCCTCTGGACCAAGTGGCACCTGTTGACCCTATTGACTATTGCTCCTTGTTTAGTCTTTCACGGTATCATGGGAGCTTGAACTCCTGTGGGAGACAGAGGCCAAAATACACTAAGGCTAACAAAGGAAGATTGAAAGTAAACTGCAATCCAAGAGAAGGAATAAGAGGGCTTTATTTTTTATTGCAGTTGTAGTTGTTGCTGTTGTCTTTTTTTTTTCCTCAGTGGTTTAAACTATATTTCTTTTCCCCAGTGGTTTGAACTAAATTTCTTTTCCCACTTTCAAATGGATGTTCTGGGGGCTGAGAAAATTAGGACAAAAATTCAGGGTTCTCAGATCAGGTAAAGGATTTTATTATATATTTGCAGAGAGGGTAGATGCTCTTCATCTCCTATGCCTGAGCAAAAGCAAATGGCTGTCTGAAGGCAATCAGGGATACTTTCTATCAATTACAATTGTGGGGAGGTGATGCTGGGTGTCTAGCGTGTAGGCTTCTATTTAAATCTGGTCTCCATTGGAATGTGTTTACACTATACAGAGTTCAATGCAGGATTTGATTTTAGTGGGAGCACAAGGTTTTGCATTTGCTTTTTCTTCCCTAGGGCAAGTCAAGGGGAGGAGATCTGATAAGAATGAATCAGGGTCAAGGATATTGGCCCACGGTACAAGGCTGTGGAGCTTTGGTGTAATTGGAGAATGAGTTGAGGGTCTGAACTTGTGTTGGCTTTGTTTTAGACTTTTCCTTCCTAAAGAGGCCTTGTGGAAGGAAGTTAGACAAGTCCTAGGCCGCACAGGCAAATTCTTGCTTTGCCTTCATTTCCCTTAGCACATTTCCTTGGACTAAGCTTTGATTGTCATCAGAGTGATAAGATGAAGAGGAGACTTCAGTGTAGGCTGGGACAATAGAGGGGTAAGAGGCCACTTGATCTTTCTCTGGCCTTGACATAGTGGAACTATCATGGGCTTTGGTGCAAAGTCTCTGGGTAATAAATGTGAATTTTCTTGGTCTTCCTTTCTGAACATGCATTCCTCTCAGAAACATTGAAGGGATGACTGAGCTAAAGGACTATGGATCCCCAGCTATTATTCAATTTTTAACTTAAGATATTATTTGTAAAGTAAACACTTCCAGTATCTATTTTGATGCTGCTTCTATTTCTCAAGTAAACTGCCACATATTCTTGACTTCAAGCTGAACAGGCATGGATGGATCTATCTGTGATCTGAGTTACAGAAACCGTGAGAGAATAAAATGACATTCTCATAGTAGTCAAGTCAAAGGATAGATTTATCTCCTTTTCCCTCTCTTTTGTTAATTTACTATAAATCAGTGCAGTCAGCTTGCTGTAGTGCAGTGAGCACCAGCTTGGAAGTCAGATGTTGTGCTCAAGCTTTTGGTCCTCCTTCACCAGAGTGCATAGCCATCCAAGTCCTCTCATTCAATAAAAGAAAAAAGTTGAAGGTTGAAGTGGAGAATCACCAAGTTCCCTTTCAACAACACCATGCCGACACAACAAAGCAGACAACCGAGGCAATTCCAAAAGAAAATTTATGTCCAAAGACTTGTTTGCTTGAAATATAAACATCAAGGCATAAAAATAACTCTAGCAGTTTAGTTTTAAAAGTTAATTTTGAGTTCCTTATTAATTAAGTAATTAGAAAAGTGTTCTAACTGCTGTTAGTTGAGGCAAAGACACTTTCAGAGTTTGTGTGTGTGTTTTATTTAAAATGGCTATATGATTAATTCTTGACTTAATTTCAAAAACAAAGATTTTAACATTCACAGAACTATTATATACTTTACAAGATTGAATCATCTGTTTAATATCCATGTTATCTCCCAAAGACATAGTTGGTTACTCTCCACATCAAGTACCTATTCATTTGTGTTCATCTCCCCAGCTCCTTGTCTTTCTTGATGACCGAGTCTTAGTACTGTTATCTTCTATTCAGTTCCCTGAGGCCTCTCAGAGCGGTTAGGTGTAGAATGTGCTAACGAGACTATGGGTTTGATCTCCACACAGGTCACCTGTTTTGCCCTGTTCTTTGGCCATAGCTTATGCCTTTTCTCTACCAGTTACTCACAAATAAGCCCAGGAGAATTTGCATGGAGTTGCACGAATCCATCACCTCTGTGGGAAACAAAGTTTAAAGCGGGCTTTATTCTTATGATAATGGGTCAGTAATAATGAGATGATTGTTGTCAGGCTAAGAAAATATAAGAGTCTGCCAGAAGAAACCATTTTGGCACCCCCACAGTGTATTAGTCTGTTTTCATAGTGCTATAAAGATACTACCCAAGACTGAGTAATTAATAAAGGAAAGAGGTTTAATTGACTCGCAGTTCTGCAGGACTGGGGAGGCCTCAGGAAACTTACAATCATGGTAGAAGGCAAAGGGGAAGCAAGGTACCTTCTTCACAAGGCAGTAGGAAGGAAAGAAGAGCCCAGGGGAAACTGCCATTTATAAAACCATCGGATTTCATGAGAACTCACTCACTATCTGGAGAATAGTATGGGGGAAACTGCCAATGATCCAATCACCTCCCACCAGATCCCTCCCTTGACATGTGGGGATTATGGGGATTAAAATTTGAGTTGAGATTTGGGTGGGGACACAGCCAAACCATATCACCCAGTGACAGTCACACGCAGAACGCTGGAAAAGAGAATCAAACGAGACAACCCCTCTCAGTTCTGTTGCCTGGTGTGGTTCCTTCTAGGTGATGGACATGGGACACGCTTCATGGCTGGTTTCTGAACTGACAATGACTGAGTCTCATATTCTCTAACAGAGCAGTGTGCTAGCTATCTGGGGTGGCAACAACAGAAAAGAGGCCCCAAATATAACCTCTCCTTTACCATGATGATTCATCATTGTGCTTTATATGACTGCAATGTCTTGACTAAAGAAAGTTCTCTCTTGTTTGTATGTGGTGATTAGTTGCATGGTATACTGTGAAACTGAGTTTTAAAGTTTCCATAGTTATATTCCTTTCTGGGCAGGAATTTCCTCAAACTTTCTATCTAAAAATTTCCAGTGAGAAATTGTTAGAAGAAATCCGGGAAAGACACAATTATTTGTCACGGAAGAGGATTCTTGTATCTAACCATTAAATTTCTTTCCTCGAGAAAGAAAAGTACTGTGCCAGAATTGGAGAAAATGGTCAAGTACTTTTAAAGCTGCGAAAGTTTGGATGTGAGTGATTGGAAAACGCTGCCCTTCCCCCATTTTTGTATATTGATTTTTGATTTTAGGCTGGCCAGTGTTAAATTTTCCCTAGGTCAAATTGCCCTCCATTAAAGCAATTTTAAATGAAGCAGAGAACTGAGGTAATAATTTCATCTTTATCAGAAACTTTTTTTTCTTTTTTATTTTTTGAGATTTAAGTTAGAATCTTATCCTTCTAAAGCCCAGTGACTTCATATGCAAAGGGTATATTAATTAAGTATAGAAATTAATTCTGCATGAGCATTTTGCTAAGAATTTTCCAAACTCCACATTTTCATCATTTTTGTTGTTGATTTTGCACCTTAATGGCTGTTATGCAAAATAGAGACATATCATAAAACATACAATGTATATAACCTGGCTGAGAAAAAGTGCTTTTTAGGAAGTTATTGTGAGGAAAGTTTTTACACTGTGTTTGTTTTTGCTTTTTTGAAGAGAAAAAGAACAAAACCAACAACAAAAATCTCAAAACTTGGCCTGGCCACCATGGAGCATGGTAAGATCTGCGGAGATTCTGGGCTGCACCTTTCTACTGTTGAAAGTCTTTTATAACCTGGCTAGGGATTAGGCAGCTTTTAAATTTGGCAGGTCTCTGGGTTCCATTAAGAACTCACTTAAATCCTTTTTCAGTTGAGCCTGAATTTTAACTACCCCTTGTGGATTTCAATTAGGATTGTTATAGAATTAGGTGAGGATGGAAATTAGATTAATGTAAAGAAACAACAGAAAAGATACTATGTTAGAAAATGTATCATTCACATATCTAGATTTTACCATAGTCATCAAACCATGAATAATATAGAAATGAATTATTAACCTGATAAAACATGTCAGGCAAATGATGAAATTACTGCATACTTTGGAAACCTGTAGTAACAATAAAAGCACGTATAGTTTTATGGCTCTGAAACAAATTGCCTGCATCACCTGCAGCAGGTTTAGTTGAAATAACTAAACTAATTAGATAAGAAATAATGAATGAAAATAAATATAAAGGTCTAGGTCAGGTGAAGAAAAGCTGTATATAAAATCTGTATGTTATATTTGTATTAAGGTCTTGTTTTAAGGTATGTGAGAAAGGAAATTGCAAATTAAGTCTGGTGCTACATATACTAAGGGCCCAAGTTTTAAAACTGTACAGTATTGTTTGGCATAAAACATTTTCTTTCTCCCAGCCCCCTCTTCTTTCTCCCCAATGCACAACAAATGCTGTTTATCTCCTTGGAGTGAGTGAATGAAAAATCAGACCCTGGTTGACCCTGTTTCCGGAAAAATAATGGCTAATAAAGTGTAGTTAACTTCTCTGGCAAAACACTTAATAATAAAAAAAAATGATATAGTAAAATGGGCTTTTTCATTCATTTTGTGTTCGGTTATATGAATTTTAACACATTTTTGGATTTGGGTTGCAACTACCATAATCAGGTTATGGAATAGTTCCATCACCCCTAAAAACTTCCTGGTACTTTTCCCCTGAAGTCACATTCTTCCTCCATCTGGAAGAATGCTTTTTGAGTTTTGAATTTTTGAGTGGAGATGTGTGTGTCATTGAGACACGTCCCTAACTTGACATGTTCAAAACACAACACTTTCAAACAATTGTAAAAATGTATTATCTCTTTCACTCTCATTTTGGCATTTGTTCACATGTTAAGTGCTCCTCCCTGAGAGTGCTGTACAATTGACAAATTCCTCAAAACTAAATGGGAGTGAATTGAGTATGATCATCTGACCCAAAGGCAGGGCATGCAGAAAAGTTACTGGAGTAGTGTTGCAAATTATAATTCAAGGGATTCAGCTGCTAGGAACTAGTAATAGTCAAGCGAAGGGCTTATGATTTGGGATAGGTAGGACTTAAACCCAGGGAACAGAATGGGAAATGGATATTCCAGGCTGAGGAACTGCCTGAGCAAAGCATACAGGTGGGAAAGTGTGAGTGAGATCTGGCTGAACACAGCAAGTAGCTCTGCATGGCTAATATGAAAGATCTATGGAAGGTGATAGTGGAAAAGAAACCCAAAGGTATACCAGAGTATGGGTTTTCTCTAATTGATAGTGGGAGATCATTGACTTCTTTCTGAGCAGGTAGGAGATTTGATCTGAAATGTGATTCCAGAAAAATAATTGTGTAGGACAAACCCCTCTTTGGGGACAAGAATATGTGAGACATCCAGAAAAGGATCCCAATGACATCACAACTTTTCTTTAGCTGCTCCTCAGCGAATTTGAGCCAGCTTGGTATCAGAACCTTCTGCATGTGTGTTATGCTTGGGTATGGAGATGCATGAAGATTAGATTTCATGTTGGTCTGAAAATATCCTTTGGTTACCCGTATTAAGTTTAGGATTAAAGAACCCTTCCAGTAGTGTTAAAGAGAAATACCAGGTGGTATTTTTCTGATTATCAGAGTCAAGAGTCTAATGTCAAAAGGGGGAAAAACCCAGATCAGCAGCATTTCTTTTATTTTTTATAATTTCAACTTTTATTTTAGATTCAGGGGTACATGTACAGGTTTGTTACATGGGTTTATTGTGGGATGCTGAGGTTTGGGGTACAAATCATCCCGTCACATAAGTAGAAGGATGGAAACCCTGTGGGTAGTTTTTTAGCCCTTGCCCTCCTCCCTCTGCTCTCCCTTTTTGAGTCCCCAGTGTCTACTGTTGCCATCTTTATTGTCCAAGTGTATCCATTTTTTAGCTCCCACTTATGAGTGAGAACGTGTGGTATTTGGTTTTCTGTTCCTACATTAATTTGCTTAGGATAATGGCCTCCAACTGCATTCATGTTGCTGGAAAGGACATGATTTCATTATTTTTTATGACTGTGTAGTATTCTATGGTATATATGTACCACATTTTCTTTACCCAATTATTTGCTGATGGGCACCTAGGTTGATTCCATGTCTTTGCTATGGTGAATAGAGCAGCACTTAGAGACATTATCTTACAAGACTTATTCTTATCTGAGTGAGCTGTACATCATACATATAAGAAAATAATAGCAAACCTATACCTCAGATCTGCAGGAACTCATTCATACAAAAGCATGCAAATGCATATGCTATATATGGGGTATACATATTTTCCAGAAGCCCAGTTGTGGGTTAGGCTACACTTTAGAAAACTGTGACAGTCATCTCCTGGAACCTCAGCCTAAGTTATCCTGGCTAGGCCATTCAGCTCTCATCTTCTCAGTAACCAGAGAATGTCCCATCATTATTAAGGTCTTTTTGGACATTGATCCTTTTTTGATGACTTTCTTACCATGTATTCTTTCTTCCTCAATTTCCTGCTAGCTTCCAGGTTCCTGAGCCAGTCTCTTGAATCCTGCCTCAGTTGGCCTCTTGCATAATCTGCCTGGCTCATTCCTGCCCACCCAGCCCGTAACTTCCACTGGATCCTTACTCTTGCCTGTGTCTGGCCTCTGATGGACTTACCTGGTGTTGACTCATGACCTATTTCTGATGTTACCCAAATGAGGCATATTACTACTGAGGATATGTAGTCTGATTTATTGCAGATCACTGACTAAACTTTGAGCAGTGGATTAAAGTTCCATCTTCCACCACTGTTGTACTTTTTATTGCAGTAATATCAAATTGTTTTCAGGCCTCCATGCCCCACTGTCTCCAAAAGAAGCATGTGACACCAGGATGTTTCATAACTGCTTTAATCAAATGGCATGAAGGGTTGGTTTGGGGCACATTTTGTTAGAGAAGAGTTCTGTTTTGTTTTGTTTTGTTTTGTTTGAGATAGGGTCTTGCTCTGTTGACCAGCCTGGAGTGCAGTGGTGCCATCATAGCTCAATGCAACTTTGGTGTCCTGGGCTCAAATGATCCTCCCACCTCAGTCTCCCAAGGAGTTGGGACTATAGGCGTGCACCACTATGCCTGGCTTTTTTTTTTTTTTTTTTTTTTTTTTTTGGTAGAGATGAGGTTTCATTGTGTCACCCAGGCTAGAGAAGAGTTTTAAAAATTCTGGTTTAAGGCCAGGCACAATGACTCCCACCTGTAATCGCAGCACTTTGAGAGGCTGAGGCAGGTGAATCACTTGAGGTCAGGAGTTTGAGACCAGCCTGGCCAAAATGGTGAAACCCTGTCTCTACTAAAAATACAAAAATTAACTGGGTGTGGTGGTGCGTGCCTGTAATCCCAATAGTAGCTGGGCAGGAGGGAGGCTGAGGCAGGAGAATCACTTGAACCTGGGAGACGGAGGTTGCAGTGAGCTGAGATCATGCCACTGTACTCGAGCCTGGGCGACAGAGCAAGACTCCATTTCAAATAAATAAATACATACATACATAGAATAAGATAAAATAAAATTCTAGTTTAGTTCCAGATTAATAATCAGGAAACTAGATTTGGTTCTGCTTTAGATAGATTCAAGAGAGCTTAGAAAAGAGCCTTGGTTCAAAATTGGGTTAAAAAATGCATTTAGTTCTAGGGCCAGGAAATGAGAATTGTTTCTTTTAGTTTTAGATTCATGATATTTTTTGGGTTTTGCGTGGCTTAAAAAGACATAGACAAGATGAATATGCAGGCTGTAGTGACTAGGTGATGTGTCACCTGAGGGGCCGTGCAAGAGTAGGAGTAAAATTTATTTTCTAAATGATCGACTGTGGCACTGTGTAATATAAATGTTCCACAAGATTACAGTCCCGTATCCAAAGCACAGGGAGGACAGAGAAGATGCTAACACATGTGGCGTGACGCCACAAACAACCATTCCCCTTTGGGCTAAAGAAGATCGTTGATCTTTGTTGTCCACAGAGGGGAAACTGATTTCAAGAAATCTGTGGAACATGTGTTCTGCTCATGTCTCTGAGGACTGCCAACAGTGGTGTCTTGCTTAGGAAAACACTGAGACCTGGGTGTTAGGGTCAAATTGACCTCTTGAAAAGACTACTACCTTCTTCTGTGTGACCTTAAAACTGTCTCTTAAGGACATTTGAAGCTCCCTCAACCCCAGACACATCCCTCATAGCGTGGTATGATTAAGGAGGCTTTTTCCCCCTTTCAGAGCAAAATGACTGTTTTGAAGATCTCCTGAATAGCTGAAGGAGAACGTTGTCACTTTGGTTATTCTTTCCACAGACTGAGCACTTCCAGGGATATTCTGCAAATGTGGGGGTAGGAGGAAAGCAGAGCTTTTTGCAATTGGATTTCTCCGTGTCCCTGGGACACAGAGGACGTCTTTACTCACTGAGCGTGTGAGTCTGCTCAACCTTCGTCGCTAGCCCTGCTAGCATGTGTCAACCATGCACAGTGAGATTATAGGGACTGGCAAAACAAAGGAAGGCTCTCCCAGGAGGGGAGGAGGTGGGAGTTAGTAAAGATGCATGTGTTATACCGCAGCAGATAATGGGACTGCCTCTGCATGCTGTGTCATTACAGCTTTGCACTGAGACAGCTCAGTCCACTTCTACACACCTGCCCCTTCTAAGGCAGAGGGAGGGAGAGGACCAGCATGCAGAACTGCACTTGCCCAGCGTCAGGTCTGTGCTCCTCCCCTCTCAATAAAGCCCCATTCGCCAAGTCAGGCACTGGCTTTCTTCACTGCACTGAGTGAAGGGCTCCACAATCACCCTGTCATTCAATCCCTTACAGTGGGCTCTGCTATTATCCTCATTCTGTGGGTGGGGAAACTGATGCTTAGAGGTGTTAATAACCTTCTCCAGGTCACAGAGATAACATATGTGAAGCCCAAATTCAAGTCCAGGTCAAATTTTTGGTTAGAGAACCTTAGCTTGTATCCACTAGAATTATAGGATTAAATTTCCCTATACCTGAAATTGCAATGAAGTGCGGTCGTTACTCTGATGACTAAAGTGCCCTTCAATTAAAAAAAAATTGGCTTGCTGTTTGTGGTCTTTCATTTATCCCTCCAGATTAGGGACTTGAGGATTAGGTAAACTAATTCTTTCAAGCCTGACTGTTTCCTCCTCATCTCTTTGTCCTACCTTCCTCCATAGCACTTTCTTGGCAGCATTTAGGTCTCTGTTCCTTTTGCCTCTCCTGACAGCCTATAGCTTCAGTGGGTGCTGAAAATACACTGGCTTGTACTGCTGCTTCAGGGCTCTTGCAGGAGGTGCTATGTGGTATGGAGAAAGATAGATTAGAGCCGGGTAAGGAGAAGCCAGTGTGCCCAGTTGGAGGTGGGGCTGCAGTGTTAAGCACAATGGTCAGGGTAGGCCTCCTGGGGACCATGATATTTGAAGAAAGGTTGGAAGAGCTGTGTATGTGTGTGTGTGTGAGAGAGAGATGTGATGTGTCTTAGCACCAAACTAGATCGTGAACTCCTCGACAGAGGTCCTGTTTTATATTACTTGGCATTCTGTATACTGTGTTCATAGTAGTCACCCAGATTTATTTATTAACCTTAGTGCATATGCAATTTAGTAAATTGCTACCAGGAATGAATTAGGTATGAGTGAATAGTGGGATGATTTATTTTCTTTGAAGAGCCTCTCTCTGTTTTAAAAAATAACAGTCTTGTTCTTGTTTCCTGTTGCCATAATGGCAATATATGCTTACTGTAGAAAATCATGGAAACCCTGCAAACAGAAGGAAGAAAATAAAAATCACTCACAATTCCAGCTTTCAGTATAATCACTGCCATGCATTTTGGTGTATTTTCTCTCTTTACACACACACACACACACACACACACACACACACACACATATACACGTATATATTTGTTAAAAAATAGGATCATACTCAGTAATATTTAAAATGTTGAATGACTTGTGTGTCAGAGGCACTGATCCACTGTAACCCTTCAGTGGTTGGATGGTGGGGATGGTCGAGGGACCCTTTAGGATGGGCCAGTGCAGCAGGAGGACACTATTCACTAGTACTAGGCCAGGTTGGCCATACCAGCACATCTGGACTGACCACCAGCCCTGAGGGTATGTAGTTTTGTACCTTACTTCTTTTCATTTAACAAAACACAATCACAGTGTGATTACAAATCTCATAACTAAAATTTGTAATTTTAAAAATACCTTTCTCATAGATGTTAACTTTCATCGTGGCACTATAAGTATCAACTAAAAAATATCTAAATGCTTTTAATGCCTTTTATCTTGGGCAAAGCAACCCAACAGATCCTACCTTTCCACTGTTCCCCAGATCCTAGCTGGCTCAAGAGTCTTCTTGCCTCTGCTGCAGCAGTTACTTGGCTTGGTGTGTAGATGTCTGACTGCCATGAAGTTTAGAGAGGAAAAGATGACAAGAGCAAAGTAAACAGACATGAAAGGCCGTGGATCTTGGTTGATGCCAACAGATGCCATGTCGTGAAGATGCTCTGAAGGAAAGGTGGTGACAGGGTCTCCTTACTCTCCTGGGTCCTTCTGACTGGTGACTGTCTCCTCACTGCTGCTGCTACCAGGGCCCAGTTTGTTGCCTGAAGCCAAAAGCTGAAAGCTCACATAATCTTTTGAAGAGTACTACATAAGTAAAGTGAGTTCTCATAATGAAGAATAGCTGAGTAAACAATGCCACACCATGTGGCTACATGCATTTCTTAAGATTAAAAACATTTGCAGTCACAGAAACAGACATGGGATAGGAAACGCAAGTCTATTTTATTATGTGGGTTTTGAAATTAAACCAATTGTTTAGAATAAAGGCGCTGAAGTTCTGTAGATTAAAAGAATGAATTAAATTTATTTATTCAACAAATATTTATTGATCATCCACAACATGCCAGACACTGAGCCAGGTGCCAAAGACAAGCATGGGTCATAGAGCTTTCATGGTGCTTCTGGGGAAGTTTATTAAACGGAGACAGAGCAGTGATTATGCTTTTCTGTATTTCATGAACGTGAATAAGAGTATATAGTTGTTTCTCAGTGAAATGTTGATTTTCTTTATTTTAGGACTTCAGCTGCTTCTGTATAAGAGAAACTTTAATTTTAACCCCAGAAGTTCATTCCAGTGTGTTTTCATGAGCTTATCACAGCTATATCACAGACATTGCAACACATTTCTGTGCTTCAGATCCTCCAAGAGGGGCCACTTTTGATGTGATGAGACGCTTAGGGTTGGAAGGCTGCTTAGGAAATTGATGCAAAGGCATGTGCGTTATCATATGTGGAGAGACAATAAAATGGCATCTTGAGAGCGGTGCACATATGCCAGGTTAGCCATGTCCCACCCCACAGGGTGAAGAGCTTGAGGAACCAAGGGAGATGCTCAACCAGAGCCCATGTCTGCTTCCAGACCATATTCTGAGCACCCAGAACTTCAGATTCCCTGGCCCAGGGTCTCCAAATCCATGATCAGAGCCTGTGAGGTCTGTAGGTTTGCCGTTTTGAGTGTTGGCTGCTATCACTATGTGCTGGTGATACAAGCATACAAGGCCCCCTCCAAGTAGGATGCAGATGGGAAAAGGGAAGGTGGCGGGACCACCACTGATGTTAGCTATGGGCCTGCATGTAGCTATGGAAATTTTCTCATTGGTTAAAAAAAATGATAAAGCAAGGTGATGCATGTGTGTGTGTGTGTGTGTGTGTGTGTTTAATCTTTTCAAACTTTCCCATTACTTCTTAGAGTTACCCTCTGACAATGTAGATGAAAGGGAGGTGACATTTCATTAAATAGCGGATTCTGTTTATTAATGTATCCTCTACAGTTAAAGAATTCTTCTGGAGGAAAATTAAGTTGAGCATTTTATTTTGTGCATCATTGTGTTCTTTGAAGCAATGGATTACATCTTAATCCTGCACACATTCTTAAGATGAAGACTCCATCTGGGAGGACTAACCTTCCACAGAAACGTCTGGGTTACACATGTCCATCCAGTTCTTTGCCAAGTGCTTAATGGAGCACGCAATTGTTGGTGAGATATACTGAGGTCTTCTGGGAAAACCTAAAAGAGAATCAGGGGACTCAGAGCAGCCTGGCGTGCACATCATTTGGGTCCAGCTTCGATCGCTCAAGCCATTTGCTTTAAATAATCACAAGTAGACACTCTTCTCTTTATGCTGTTTCTATTTTTAATTACATTAAGTTTGAAATAATGGAGGTTATTTTACTCTGCCAGTTTTACAGTTTTCCTTTGGGTTCATTTCTGTCATTGAAGTTAAAACTAAATAAAAGTTCCAGAATCCTTAAATCAAGAATCTAATGATTCTGTCCTCACGCTGCTCTGGAAAATGCAGGAAATGTACTTCTAGTAAATACTTCTTCCTAAGCCTTATGGAGTCCTGCAGCCATAATTCATGACAAACTATCTCTTGCGTTGGGACTGGTTGCAGACTCAAGAACTGGCAGAGCTGACAGGTATCTGAGAGTTCATATGGTGTCATCGCCTCATTTCACAGGTGAGGCATGAGGATTCAGAGAGGGGAAATGCTTGTCCAAGGTCACAGAGCAAGTATAAAGCGAGCTGGGACCCAGGACTCTATGATGTACTTTTCCATCTTCAGTTCATGCGACTGCAATGAATGATCAGGCAGTTCAAATTGTTTCATTGTTGTTTTTTGGTTTTGGCCTGAGAAACCCAAACAAAACCTCAACACCCTGCCCATCCTCTAAATTTCTGTGCTTATAACAAACCATTTTGAGTAAATTAGGAGTTCTTGGCTTATTCCAGCCTTATACCTATACTGTCAATTCTTGTTATTTGTAGTAGTTATGTTCTGTAAGGTTGCCATAAATATCATTGCTCCTAGAGGAAACAGTTAGGTTCCCATGAGCCCCTGGTCACAACATTTTCATTAAGCAAACAATACATAACCTTGCTTATATGTGTCTCTGCTTAAAGACACCTTATTTAATATATGTTGTTGATTCGTTAACATTTAACTCATGGCCAACATCGCTGTAACTCATGCCAGAATGAGCCTTATCTAGCACATGCGTTTTCTCTGTAAAGCACATCACAGCACAGCCTTCTTGTGCTTAGGAACACCAGACAGCACTTCAGCACTGTGCCTAGGGGCTGTTTTACACAGCGAAGTCACCAACAAGCACAGACATGTGAAAAGCTTGGCATTGCGTAGACTGTGAAGACGAGATGTGTTTATAGCCTGAGAGCTGAAAGAAGAAGGCAGAGCGTTGGCTTGTCCCACCTCAGCTGGGAACGTGCACGTCAGGGACTCAGTTTTTTGGCCACTCCATGCCTACCTATGAGTGACCAAAAATGCTGCGAGTGTTGATTTTGGGTGTTACAAATACATTTTTAGTTGGTGAATTTGCATATACAGACTTTGTGAATAATGAGGATCGACTGTACACACAAGCTTGCACACATCACCACACATTATAATTTCATCCATTAATTTTTAGGTTTCACTTCTGGTTCCATGTGGAGCACTTTCAACCCTACATTGGTGGTGCAGTTATGCTGGGAGCCTTTACACAGGCTTCCTAAAAGTCATTCTTCTAAGTGCATCTAGTTTCTAATAGTTATGTTGCTGAAAGACCCTGTACAGTAGAGCCAGGCTCCATCTTCCTAATCCCAGAACTTCACAGAGTGGGAATCCTCTTTTGGAACCACTATCCACACTCTTCTCCTTCCGATTATGCCAGTTTGTTATGGGTGAAGAGGTGGGTCTGTATACAAACTTGTCCCAAGGAGACTGCTTCATACCTGCTTTTGCCCCCAGAGTTCTGTTCTCAGCCCTCTTCTTACTTGAGTCTCACTTAGGAGTGCTTGTCAGTCTCATGCCTGACCCTAGCCAGGCCCATGACTCCCAAATCCTTACCTCTGGTAAGACCTTTCTTCTGCTCTCCAGATCTCCCTCTCCAGTTTCCTCCCTGACGTTTCTACCAGAAAGACCCACTGGGACCTCAATATGTCCCAAAGAGTTCTCATTGCCTCCAGCCCCATTCCAAACCCTGCTCCTTCTTCTCTTCTGCTGGAGGCCTTGGCACCTTGGGCCATTGCCAACCACTCACACAAGCTTGAATTTTGAGCATCATTCTTAATTGCTCCTTCTCCTTTACTCCCAGCTTCTGCTATCTTGTGAAGTTCCACAGGGTCGGCCTTTGTGCTCTTGCTCCCATATGCCTATGCCTCTCATGTGTCCGTTACATGGCTCTATTCCAGTTCTTATTGAGTGTGGCTGTCAGTCTTGCATGCCTCTGAGCCACTCTCCACAGTGCTCCCAGAAGGATCTCTTAGGAACACAAATATGACCATATAACTCTCCTTCTTTATATCTTTCAGTAACTTTCCATTGACTGCTGGATACAATTCAATTTAATAAAGGCCTTTTATAATATGACTCCTGCTTCCTCTCCTGTTGCATCTTCTATCACCACCCATACACCAGCTACATTCTTTGAAATTCTTAAAACACCCCATGCCCTTCCTGCCTGCTTGCCTTTCTGTGTGCTCTACTCTGCCTGCAATCCTGTTCCTGCACCCATTTGCCTTGTGAGCTCCTGCTCACTATTCAACACGTGGCTCAAGGTTTGCCTCTTCTGTGAAGCCTTCCTTGACACCTACACTGTAGTCAGTTCTCCTACCTTTGAGCTTCTAGAGACCTTTGAGCAAACATAAATTATATCACTCTATTTTGGAATTTTAAAATAATGGATCTGGTTTTGGACATGTGTCTTAGATGCTTGAGGCACATCCATGAAGAAATACTCAGTAGGCAATCCCACAGAGTCAGGGTATGTAATTCCTGTGACATAAAGAAAATCCAACAAATCTTAAGACTTTATGGCACCCTAGTAGCTATTATTTCAAATTTGCAGTAGACATCCCTCTTTCTTCCTCTTCCTGCTTATTAGTTATTTTCATTCATGTGGCTACACTCATATCTGAGCCACATTGAATTAATTTGACTAATACATTTCATGAGTTACATTGTCAAATACCCTTTCCGTAGTTCAGAGTTACAATTACTTTTGAGAGAGTATTGCTGATTTCATGCCTCCTTTTCCCTATTACACATTTAAATTATCCCTGTTTTTCTCCATGAAGTTTCCAGACACAGCTATGAGAAAGCTGTTCTTGGTCTCATTAACTCCCTTGAGAGGACAACCATGCTTAGTGGGCACCAGGGGACTATTGTTGGAGTCTGGGCCCAGGGGTCCCAACTAAAGGGTAGATTAGGCATTTCTGAGCTAATTATTCAAGACCACGACATTGTACCCCTACCAATGATCTTCCATTGGAAGACTCAAACTGTGCAGGTTGTATTTTGTCTGACTTTATCTCCATTTCCTGGTGCAAACTGCCCTTCCTCTTGCTCTTTTGTTGTTGATTTCCTTCCTTCTCTGAGCCTCAAATTGTGCTGTAAAGCTTGTCACATAGTAGAGGCTGAAAAAAAGATCTGTTGAGCTAAATTGGAATGAATTTTTAAGCTATGTGAAGGCTAGTTCTTAACAATGGCAAACTCTTACTTTGTGTTCTCTACCCTATAAGACTTCTTTCTCATGTAAATATGCCTATAGAAAAATTCCTTGGAAATGGTATTTATCCTTTACTTTTGTGTTTGAGCTTGTGATTGAAGGGGGTTGAAGAGAACCTGTAGGTTCCTTGGCCACTTGCTGTGGTCTCTGACATTGTAGGTATCCCATGCTTATCGGAAGGCTCACTCTTCTGACCAGACTTGATTTGTAACAGGAAGCTCATTCCCCAGAGCCAAACGGCACTTGCTCCAAAGATGTCTACAGGGAAATTCAGATTCAAATCAATCATTCTCCCAAAATCTTTTCTTACCAAAATATTCTACATGTTAGAACAGTGATTTAGTCCATGTTGATGTGACCCTTGACACTTCTATATGGTTGATCTTCTTTCTCCAGATGTCACATTGTGCTTAGACATTCTCAGTTTGTGAAAAATTATGAGCTTCATGAACCCCCTGAGAAGCCCACCTTGGAAATGAAGATGTCTATTGAGAGAGAAAATGGTCTCATATTTCAGGTAATGCAAAAAATTGTATTCATTTGTAGTCAGGGCATGGAAAAATTTCTGTAAATCATTCAAACTTTTCATCTTACACTTTTAATCCTGATTTATACTTTTATTACTAAAATATCCCTTAGTCCATCTAAATATTAACTTTGTTCTATAAGAAAGAAGTAACAGTTATAACCATAAGGAATAAAATAATTCTCTTTGGGTCTCTCTTTTCATACTGTCTATTTTGTCAGTACCTGTCTTTCTAAAATTCTGTTTAATCTGCTGAATGGTTCCCTTGTCTTTCAACTTACTATTACTCTCTGATGTCTTTTTCTCCATATTTTAGGCAATATTTGAAAAATTCCTATAATCAATCATTCTCTGATTCCTTTAGATGGTTCTATTCAGTCAGCAAAATTTCAAAGTGCAGTGAAATTAAAAATTACAAGCACTGCCAAATTCCAAACCTACTGACCTAGCCAAATGGACTTGAGAAAATGTTCTCCAATATAAACTTTAATTTTTTCCTATTGGTTAAAAATTCTTTCCAAGGGATGTCAGAAAGTAATAAAGAGGGAAACATTTTTAGGTCTAACTAATTAATATTTTAGACAAATTAAAATTCTTATGGAGACTCCACTGTTTATTTAAACAAAGAAGCAGAAAAATAAATGTCACAGGACCTATATATGAGGCATTTATAATTAATAATAAATCTATTCCTTCAAAACCATCCTTAAGTAGTTTTTCTAGCCAAAATGAGAAAACATTCTCAGCTTGTGAGTTTATAGGTTAAGTTGAAGTGAAAGGATTTTACCTTCTTTGTTGTACTGATTGATCCTAAATGCTAGTCTTAGGCTGAACACTCAACAAGACAATTCTGACCACTCAAGGAGGATAGTTGGGGTTCACTAGAGTTCTTCCATGTTCAAATCACATGTTTGCTTTTAAGCGCTGTTACATTTTCATCAGGCATGTGTTGGCTTCTTTCTGCTAAGATCAATCACCTCATTCCTCTGTGTATTTCTAAAGCAAATTAAATGCATTTTTTCCCCCAAAACCAATACTGGCATCACCATTTAATGAACTGGAATAAAGAGCTGTGGATTATAGGTTGCCAATAACTTTCTTCAAGCAGTCTAGCTGATTACATGGAAAGCCAGGAGCAAGGTATATTGGGAGAAAGAAAGAATAAAGAGTTTAAAATTTGGTTAGGAGGAAAAGAGAAATATATGAAAATATAGCTAGCTAACATGGCATATGATAAGGGCCAAATTAGCCTTGCATTGTTCTCAGTTTATTTACATTGGACTGGGGAAGCCTCATCAATGAGTGTGGTTTTGAAATAACTCTGATTTGAAACAAATGAGACATTTTAGTAGAATTCTGTATTGTTTAAAAAATATTTGGCCTAACTCCTGGGAGACAGATTATATATTTTTCAAATGTTGTTCTCAAAAGCACAGTCTATTATATCTTATTAGTAAATATTAGACGAAAGTTTGGAAGGGATAATGATGAATCAGCCTTTGGGTTTAGTTTACTCATGTGTCAAATGTGGTTAGCAACTATATGATTTACACCATCTCTCTTACTCTTAGCTCCCTGAGTTTAATATGGAGCTGTAGGTAAGAGAGGAAAGCAAAATTAAGGGGATCTCCAAAATAATATTAGATTTAAAAATCCATTTTGTCTTTTGGGTAAAAGCAAGCAAACAAAAAGAACTAGAAACATTAAGTTATTGAAAATCATATTTGTACTAATAATTCTATCATATAAATTAAATATGACTAAAAGTCAGGTTGAATTTCCTTGTTTCTATGGTCTCAAACAGAGTGGACTGGGGAATTCCACATCTCTGTCTTTTCTAAGCCAATCTTGATATAGTTAATTGCAATGACGTCTTTTGTTCCAATAAACTGCAGCTGATAGAGACACAGCCTCTTTTGACCAATAAGTTTGAAGTGTAATGCCAAGAGCAAGAGACATGATTTGTTAGGGGTAAATCAGTGGAGTAATGACATTTCATTAAAAAGATAATGCTAGTCCAGAAATCCTGAGATAATGGAAGCAATTGCCGAGAAGGCTTATTTTCCCTTCTTTTAGCTTAATTAATCAGAAAAGGAGAATCAAGTCTGGACTGAGGACTACAGTTCATAGTAAGAGGAAGAATCTTATTTTTCCATCTTTAATTTCTATGATTGGGCAAATCTCAATTAAAAACACCGAGAACATTCAAAATGTTCATCATTATTTTTAAGCAAATAATGGTTCAATATAGTACACTATATGCAGATAAAAGAAAGAGGATAGCTTAACACCAGCTTTATGAAATTTACTGACTCTAAGTAGAGAATGAGCCAGATCAGGTTTCAAGATTTTCTTAAATGTCAATATTCTAAAAAAGAAAGCTGATTCTTGGGGAGTCTAAGGAAATAAATTATTCTTCAAGCATTAGCATATTTTATGACTAAAATCATAGGCAACTTGTTCCTCACAACATGAAACTAATTTTACATGTGTCTACTTAATGAAATATGATTTTTGGAAGCAATCTTATTTATTTCCCTGTATCCCATGAAGCCAAATCTCTCCTCAAATCAATCTCTTTCTTTCTCTCCTTTTTAGTATAACAGACATTTCTTGTTTTTCCTACTGGGGCCTGGGTAGTTAAAAAATTTGATTATCCACTCAAAATTTCCAAGGTACCTATTTTCTTGTGGGAAGTGATAAATAGATGTCATAAAATGCAATGCTAATGTCATGAGACATTAAAAACAATAAGCATCCAGAACTTTAATCGCTAACTGAATAATGCTTCCATTGAAGTAGTCACCTTTGGAGATGAGATGCTTGGATGAGCATGCCCCTGCACTAAACAATGTTGGAACTTTTCTTTTGGAAAGAACTTGCAAGTAAGGAATGGGCAATGTCAAAAATTATTTCTAAGATTGTGTCGACGAACTATCTTTTGTATGAGAAGACATGTTACCCAGCATAATCACCCACATGCAGACTTGACTTCTTTACCAGTCAGGGTTCAAGCAAGAAATATATTGCTCACTTACATAATGTGTGTGCGTGTGTGTGTGTGTGTATTTAATTGAGGACTTTTTAACAAAGGTCTATTTATAAAAGATGTGCAAAGGATAGTGGGAAACCAACAAGGGATGGGGGAGCCTTTACTTTTCCTAGGTTTGTATAGGATAAAAGGAGGGAGATGCTATTGGCATGTTGAGTCAGATGTAGGTGAGAATTTTCCCACTGCACCTGGGGACTACAGAGGAGGAAGGCAGCCACACCTCTGAGCTCACTCTCCTGTTTACCTTCAAAATTCTGATGGTGCTTCCTTTAGTCCATTCTTGATGGAAAACTGGAGAGCCAGTGAGCCCCCTTCCTTCAGCCCATACAGATCAATCTCCTGGGACACAGAGCAGAGTAGAGAAGCATGGAGGGTGATCTGGAGGGGCGAATGGAGAATACCCAGCACAGCCATTCCTGGCTCACCTGTTCCCAGTGATCCTCATCACTCCACTGACTGTCAGGAGGACAGATGTAGCTGTGGAAGGCAGTTCTAAGAGAAGCATCCCTTACATAAACGGAAAATGGAAACTCACTGGAATAAACATGCAGCCAACAGGGGAAATGAGTATGTTTTAGTTCATTCATTATGATTCAGCCATATTCCTTTACCTTATTCCTTTACAGCCATGTCTTAACTTTTGACAGGAACATATGTGAATGGCTTTTAATAAATTCAAACTAAGACATTTTCATCGTTCTTTAGGTGAAACATATATATTTTTTTTTTGGTGAAGACTTTTAATAGAGAATGGAAAACTACAAAATGACAAATCAAAAGTGTGTGTTTGGTGTGTTTGTGCAGTCATCTCCATAAATTAACTATGCACATGAGTGAAATAGAATCTTGAAAATTTCACCTGGATTTGGGAATTGGAGATTAAAAACAAAAATTTTGGACATCTGTAATAATCCAAATCTGCCTGCTCTTGACAGTTTTTATTTCCTTGAACTAGTTTCAGTGCCTTGGCAGGTTCAGTGATGTTTTATTTTTGCTGGAAAATAGGAGCATGGGCAGTAGTCATGACTGCCAGGGACAGAAAAGACAAATTATCCTGAGTGTGATCTGGAAAACATTGAGAGCATTGTTGTACAAGCCTTGATTTGCTGGACAGGGGTATGGATTACCTAATAGGGCTTCTACTTCTCTGGCATGATTAGGCTATCTTTCATCCAAATTAAGAGATTGAACATTTTTCCTATGAAAATCAGTTGAATTTTTGGTCTTGGTAATTCATCAGTTATGGTGCACAGTTACTATCTCTGTCTGTTGAATAATAGTGGTTCAAAGGTCCTAAGTGGGATACTAGGAGAACGTGTTTATTGTATATTCTCTTGGGTAATTGAGACAGAATAAAGTGTGGTATCAAAACTGGTTTTTGTCCCTAAGAAAACTCAAGGTACAGATGGATTCAGTGGTAACTTCTAGCAAATATTTAAGGGAGCGATGCCAATCTTATGCAAATTCTTTCAGAAAATAGAGGAGGAGAAAATGTGTCCCAACTTGCCTTAAGAGCCAACATAGCCCTGATGCCAAAACCTGTCAAAGATATTACAAAAAAAAAAAAAAAAAAAAAAGAAAAGAAAAGAAAGGAAAATTGCAGACCAATATTTCTCATGAACATAGGTACCAGATTCTCAATGAAATATCAACAAATTAAATCAATAGCACGTAAAAGAATATTACATAATAACAATGTGGAAGTTATCCCAGAAATGCAAGATTGATTTAATATTTAAAAATCAATCAATGTAATACACCATATTAACAAAATAGCCAGGCGCGGTGGCTCAAGCCTGTAATCCCAGCACTTTGGGAGGCCGAGACGGGCGGATCACGAGGTCAGGAGATCGAGACCACCCTGGCTAACACAGTGAAACCCAGTCTCTACTAAAAAATACAAAAAACTAGCCGGGCGAGGTGGCGGGTGCCTGTAGTCCCAGCTACTCGGGAGGCTGAGGCAGGAGAATGGCGTAAACCCGGGAGGCGGAGCTTGCAGTGAGCTGAGGTCCGGCCACTACACTCCAGCCTGGGTGACAGAGCGAGATTCCGTCTCAAAAAAAAAAAAAAAAAAAAAAAAAAACAACCAAAATAAAGGAGAAAATTCAAATGATCATTTTCATAAATGCAAATTTGTCTTTATGTGCTTTTCTTTACATATATGTGAATTTATGATAAAGCATTGCCCTTTAAAAACTGTGTCTCACTTTTTTTAATAAAAAAGGAAAACAAAAATAAAGAGAAACTCTATAGTTTAAAACTCTGTTTAAAGATTAGGTTAGTTTCTTTATAAGTAAAGATTATACTTAATTTTTTATAAAAGGCAGAAAGTGTGAAATTTATAAAAATCCTAATTGCTCACATGATAGGGGTCAGATTTGACCTCAACTGGATCAGGAATGGATCTGTCGTCCATACTGTACACACCCATAGAATGCATTTTTCCTTTGCTGCACATCCACATTCAGCCTGCAGTAGGTGAGCTCCTACATCTGTCCAAGCCAAGGTGATGGGGCCTGAGGGCCTCTTTGGATGTGGCTGGTGTCAACCTAAAAAGAGATGGGAGAGGTGTCCAAATCAGGGGTGCAGCTCAATGGAAAGCAACTCCCCCCTTCCTTCCCTCCTTCCTCTCTCCAGCCGTTCATCAGTGTAATAAATAGCTGAGGATCTACCTGGTGAAAGGCACAAGAGAAAAGAAGCTGCTGCCCTCCTGGAACGTATATTCTAAAAGGCTTACTCACAGCAATAATAATATGCTT
Organism: Theropithecus gelada; assembly: GCF_003255815.1. Classification (NCBI taxonomy): domain Eukaryota; kingdom Metazoa; phylum Chordata; class Mammalia; order Primates; family Cercopithecidae; genus Theropithecus; species Theropithecus gelada. Next base: position 150,863,883 of record NC_037672.1, read on the forward strand.
ATCTTTCTCTTATGTATCAGAAACCCAAGGAGTAAATGTGATGGTAGTTTTTGGTCTACCACAGGTTAGATGGCTCATGAATGAGTTTTTGTTCATTTCATTTCCGGCCAAAGACTATCTGCTTTCTTATCTTCCTTCCCCTTTCTCATTTCTGTATAGTACTCTACCTGTTTTAAGAGTTGGTCCTACCTTTCTTCTTGATCCACTTGATCTCAAAGCAACCTTTCTAGAACATTGTTTTCTCCATCACAAGGCAGTTGTTTCCAGATGGTAAAGCCTGATCATTTAAGAACTCTTGATGGAGACATTTTGTGAATAGGTGAATAGTTTCAGTGTTTTTTTTTCTTTTTTGGTTCTGCACTGACGCCTCAGATATTTGGTTGGAAGTTGTAGGCCTAGTTTTCCTTGGAACATCACATATTCAGTAAATCCCTTGATTAATCTTACTTTGTGTCATGGAAGAACATGGAATTTCTTTGCTATTTAATCTGCAAAGTTTCAAAGAAAGTCTTTAGGGTCTATCAAGGTAGCATAACAATATTAAAACAAGATCAACAATAGAAATTAAGCTGAACTCTTGAAGAATTTCCATAGATATGTGATTATTTTGGACCTTGAGTGTTATGAATGATGTGGTATGACATAAGACATTGTGAATATATGGCATGATACAATGTATCTCTCAGGGGAATAATATTGAAATTATTTATAAAATAATTTCTTCTAAGTTAATTCCATTGTTTTCTTCTTCTGTTTGGTTGTTAATTCCAGGGTTCTTCTGTGAATTTTCTGAAACGTTTTAGGTTGAAACCTAAAGCACTGTTACTCTGTACGTTTTGTGAGATTCGACTGAATATGTCTAGTTCTTGACTGCTAATTATTTCTATACACAGGTTCCTAATGATTATTAGGCTTCATCCTGTCTCAAGGGTTTTTTCTCCTAAATGGAAATTTGTGTTTATGAAATAACACCATACTAGTTATTTAATAGAGTATTGTCTGTCAACATTGCCTGTTCTGCTGAATATACTTACCACTTCCACAGAGGTTTCATTTTTGGCTTTTTTGGGGGGGGGTTAGATTATTCTCTGTATTGAAGGAAATAATTATGTTTATAATGACAGGAACATAACCTTTTCTTAGGTGAGTTACTTTCCTAGGTAGATAGCGCAATTTAATCCTCTGTTACATATTTTATTCATAAGATGAAGTGAAAATCACCTACTCTCTGAAACATTCAATTTTTATTCCAGAAGCAGTTTATATAATAGTCCTTAAGGCTTTTTCCGGAGGCTCCACTTTTTCCTACGTGTCTTGTTAAGCTATGGCCAAACAGCAAATTACCCAGCCTTTGAGAGCAGGTGATAAATAAAATAACTGGATTGAGGTGGTCCAAGGAGATTTTGCAAAGTCATCTACTCTATCATGTATTTTTGACTGTTCTTCAGGTGAGAAGTAGTTTATAATTAATAGATGAACCTAACCAATTCAAGATTATTAATTGAAAGTGTGCAAGTAGGCAGCAAACCAGCATTTTCTGAGATCATTGTATCATTTAATCTTTCAACAACCTTCTAAGGAAAAATGTTATTTTTTCCTGTGTCACTGATGATAACTTTCTCATTATCAGGCATTGAGTTAGAAACAAGAGTAAGATTATAATACAGGCTCATGGCGTGCTGCTATGAACTGAATGTGTCTCCGTTACATGCATATGTTGAAGCCTTAAATCCCCAATGTGGTGGTATTAGGAGGTGGGGCCTTTGGGAGGTGATTAGGTTTACCGGGGGCTGTTAGGGTGGAGCCCCCACAATGGGATTAATATCCTTATAAGAAAAGATCAGAGAGAGAAGGTCTCTCCTCCATCCCCCTTGTGAGGATACAGCAAGAAGGCAGCTGTCTGCGAGAAAGCCCTCACCAGAAACCGAATTGGCTGACATCTTGATCTTGGACTTTCCAGCCTCCAGAATTGTGAGAAATACATTTCTCTTGCTTAAGCAACTCAGTCTATGGCATTTTGCTACAGTAGCCTGTGCTGATTAAGACAGCTGACTTGTTTAGGAATAGCAATCTTGGCTCTGCTTAGGGAATTTCTACTTTGAAGATTACCAGAAACAAGGGAAAGAAGAAACCACTTGGTCATCATGATTTGAAAAAAATTTTATAGAGTTTATCAGTACTGAAAAAAAAAAGATAACAAATGAGCAGTTTAACTAGAAAGGAAGAGAAAAGAATAGAAAGTTCTCTCTGAGGCCTTTGCCTCACCTTTGGAAAAGGAGTCAAGCTGGTATATGGCAAATAAAACTTTCAGCCTGGGGCTTGCCAAAATGTCAGAGAAGATTTCATTGTCTTTCTACTCTTGTCAGTGCAGTCTCTCCAGCTTAAGGAAAACAACTGTGTAACCACGTAATTCCTTGTGTCACTCATAAGAACTGAGAGTACTTCCTGAAGTGGATATTCCATTGTCTGAAAGCAAACTGCTTATTCAGGCCAGACAAATGAGCTTTTCTGAAGCGCCATGCAATGTACTCCCTCAAAGCTGAATGATTGATTCTTCTCTTCCCTCTCCTCTGTCTTTTGATGGACAAAAATCTGCTCAGAATCAAAAGACATTGTCACTGCCTGTGGTTTCTTTTCCTTTCCTTATCTTTTGGAATATTATAAAGATTTATCTTAATTTCTTTTCCAGATAGATCTACTATCTCTAATTCCTGAGGTGCCAATTCTCCCATTGTTTGGTGGTTTGTTTTCTCTCCGTGGTTTGTCATGTTTTCTTATTAGCTCATGGCAGCAGAGGGTGCTTCCTGAGACCTAGGAAACCTGGGCCATTGAAGTGGTCTTGTAGGTTGGTGTGGGGTTGCTGTCAGTCAGGACCCTACAGATCTCAGTGTTTCAGGGCACTTTTTATGTTAATGTGTCACTCTTGAATTTCTGTTTCACTTAGCAGTAGAAGTTAGACCACACATCCGAGCATGGGCTGGAGTTCAGGCTTTAATGACTCCGAGATCACTTCTTTTATCTACCGGCTCAGGGAGAAGGTAAGATTTGTGACACTTGTCCAGGCCAGTGCACGGAGTTGTTCTATTTCCCATCTCAAATATGTGTGGTCCTTATGCTCTTGGGCGTTTTCAGAAGGTTCATTTCAAGCCCTCCTTTTTTCTCAGGCTTGATTTCTCATGTTCTGTCTCTCTGAGTGTGTGACCTCAGATGCCAGCCTCTGGGGTCTATATCTGAGACTGAAACCCTGTGAGTCATGGCCTTCAGCTCCTCGCCCTTGTTTTGAGTTCTTTTCTGTTTCTGGCACATGGAAATTTCTTTCTTGTTTTCACCCTCAGCTTATTTTTTGGTTATTTTATCTTCTATTCAGCATTTCTATGTGTTTTGGAGTAGAATGTATTTTGTCAATGCAGTCTACCATATTGATTGGAGGTTTCCCATTACTGAAATCGTGATATTTTTATTCTATTTATAGTTACCTGTTGATTTTCCTGAACATTTTGTTATTCTAACCTTGGTTACACTTGTGAGATGACTGTATATATACTTTGATAGAAAACTATGTCTATAATGTGCTGGCTCATTAAGAAATAACTTATTTAATTATGTAGTTAAACAGATATTAATTCAGAAACCACATTAGCCTAGAAAATAATGTGAAATATATTTAAGCTTAGAATTTACAAGATGGCTCTTAGAAAGATTGAAAGCAAAATTTGCGGAGTGCCTAAGGGTTGAAATTTCATTGACTCTTTTGAGCAATGAAACTTTGGCAAAGGATATGTTTTAATGAGGCTTTTTTTTTTCCCCTTGAGAGAGAAGACTGGAGTTCTACTTGCTGTATATAAAACTCCCTATAACCTCGTAACAGGTGTTCCAAGAATAAAGAAAACTACTGTTCTGCTCTCCTTGGAGACATCTTACCTGACACACAGATCCAGATTCAGCCACAAGGGTAGAGTAGGGGATTACACGATTAAATTGGTCCTTTTCTTCAGCTTCAGAATCAGAACAGAAAGGAGACTCCCATTTTGGATCTGAAATCAAGTGGTTTGGACAATACTTTTTGTTATACTTTGTCCTTGTCCATTTCTTTAACTCATGCGTTTTCAGGAGGAAGATGTTAATGTTTAATGAAGATACAATTCAGTTCATCTACTTTCAAGTTAAATTTATATTTTTAAAACTATGCCCAGTGAAAAGCTTTATTTGGTCTACTTTCTAGAAATACAATGCTATCAAATAAAGAGGACTGGAAGGCTGCAATTCTTTGGAACAGAATATTCCAGAACAGAACTGAAACCATGTGCCTATTTAAAGCATATTTGAAAAGCTTGTATCACATTTTGTCTCATCATGAGTTTAATGTCATTGGTAGGAAAGGGAAGGTAAAAATAGCTGTCTAAACCCCTGACTAAAGATTCTTGACCTGTTAAGAATTTCTCTTAAGATGCAGGAAATGAGATTATCATCTTTTCAGAGAGGTCAACACCAGGGGAAGGGTTAGGAGAGTGTGCGGCAATCAAAACAGAAACAAAATGAAAACAGAACACACTCCCCCTCTACCCTAACACCTCATAAAAGTAAAATCCCAACCGAAACAATGAAAACTCAAGAGCTCTAAATAAGACCTAGTACACTGAAAGATCCCAATAAAAATATGTAGTACTATATATATATATATATGGATATATATAAAGTAACAGGATGTTTTGAAAGCTGTGGGACATCTGGCCAGGTGAGGAAAGAGTATAAAAAGGTAGAAAAGAGGAAGGTCCTATTGTAATCATAAGGAGTTTCCTTAAATCTCTGGGAGAAACCTTAGAGGCAGGGTCTCTGAATTCCATACCATATATGAAGACACTTAGCCAGTTTTGGTTTCTTTACCTTTGGGGCTTATCAGTAGTCTGCTACAAGCTAAGAACTTATTTGGGAGTATGTGTGACCCTCTTGTATAGGGAAATCAAAACTAAAAGTTTCTGTAATGCCATGTAGTGAAAAGCACAGTGTCTGTGCTTTTGTTAGCTTGGGTCACATTTCTATTTTTACAAGCAGAGTTTTTCTCCAATCAAGTCTGTTTCCAAGGAATCTGAGAAATAATCTCTCTTTATTTCATTATAAAGAAAGACACTGATGAATTTGGCCAAAATTATGGTCAAAATGATATTGTGGCTGTTCATTGGGATAAAGTCATATTCTAGGTATTTCTAATAGTACTGGCACAATGTACAAAGACTTACATCTTGAGAAGGAGGAATCTGAATTGAGTCTTCTAGTTTTTTCGATTTCGGAGGTTTCCTCTTTAAAAGGGCAAATGTTTTTATGTGCCAACTCATGTGAAAAGTTAGGTTATCAGGTACATAGTCTCCTTTCCCATTTTCAAAAATATAGTTGCTTATTAAATTCTTATACATGTAACAGAAACAACACAAATAAAAGTTTTTGGTGAAAATAGAATTCTGTCTCTATTTCACATCTTCTTCTCACAATTCTCCAGGCCAGAGTTTTGGGATTGCCCTTTCTCTACACTAAATTCTCTTTCTCTGCAGGGTTATAAACTCATGACCCTGTGATAATAGACTAAGAGGACTTTCCTCTGTACTGTGATAGATGACATTGTGACCTGAGTCCTTCCAGAGAGATTTTTTTTGTCTTGTCTGAAATGAATATAGTACCTCTTCACGGCCTAGGCAAATCTGAATATGAGTAATGATAAGAGTGTCAAAGTGGAACATATAGTCTCAAGAATTCTTACCATTCCTACTATTTTGTATTTGGTGACTTGATTTCAAAAATAAAATACACATGATATAAGAGTGGGAAGGGACCATAGATATAAGGCAATCTAACCTCCAACAATTAATGGTGAGGAATCATTAATTGTTTTAATTATTTAATTGTAAGCAAATCATTAGGCTTCTTGGTTCTAGACTCAAAGATCCAGAGATGTTTGAGTCTAGAATGAAGAAGCCTAATGATTTGTTTCACAAACTCTCCTAGTGTTCTTGTTTGGTTAGGGACTTTTGTGGATGAATCCAAAGGATAACGATTACTCCAAGAGGGAAAGGAAATAAGGGTCAGTGATCCATAATCTCTGTTTATCCCAGTACTCCACAGATATCTAAGGGCATCATCTCAAGAGCTAATAATGCAAATGATTATCTAATTAATAACTCTGTGCTGTTCTTTGGAAAAAATATGCAAGGTTGTTCCGCAGCAAGTACGTTATAGACTTCAATAAATTTCATAAGATTTATTTCTATAATCCCTGCCTCATACTGCCTACCCCACAATTCAAATCTTAAAGTTATGAAGTTTGGGTTATTTTGATCATGGACATTTGATGTTTAAGCGGGATGGGATAGGGTTCAAAACTTAATATAAGTATCTGGGTTTTGTTATGGAATGATGCAAACTTTGGTGAATCTCTTGACAATATTGGGATTGGGAAATCTGCCAAGAATATTGCTTCTACTTGGTGACTAAACACTATAAGGCTTTCTCCAGTATGGCAAGTATTGAGAAATGTGGATTTTCATAGTTTATGAAATCTCTTAGTAAAAAAAGTAACGGTTTTTTTTTTTTTTTTGCAAAATACCTTCAAAAAAGGAAAATTTCTATTGATCATTTGTGAGTTTATATCTATATTTCGGTGGTTCTCATCTAGGGGCAAAGTTGCCCCCGAGGGAACATTTGGCAATGTGTAGAGGCATTTTTGGTAGTTATGACTGGGGTGGAGGATGCTATTGGCATCTAGTGGATCGAGGACAGGAATGTTGCTAAACATCATACATGTACATGTAACACTGCACCCTAAAAAAGGATTATGTGTCCTAAATGTCAGTATTTTTGAGGTTGAGAAGCCGTTCATAATTTTTTATTGTTTCATAGAATATTAACAGTTTGCATAATTTGCGATGGCCGGGTAACTCTAATTTATCCACCATCCATGGTTGAAGGCCAGCACATGCCAAACCCATCTTTTCAATGTTCTTCAAAAGATAGTTTTATAGATCATAGAAGGTGGTACTGGGCAAGCCCTCTGTCTCCTCCTGACTCTTCAAAACATCCTCCTGCGAGGTTAGGTCCTCTACTGGCATTTTACAAACACTGAAATTGAGCACACTTTGTAACTTCAAAGAGCATGACCTAAGAATTACTTAAAAAGCCAAAGAAAATGGCTGAACCCTTATCTTTCTCTCACCTCCCACAAATATACCAGAGTCAGCCTGCATGATCACTAGCCTTTCAGTCTTAAAAACAAACAAAAAAGAGAAAGAAAGAGACTTCTTTCTTCTCCTTGTCCTAAGCCTGTTAAACTGTAGCATATTTAGTATAAAGGATTTTGCATTTTATGACCACCTAGTTTACTATAAAAGAAGAACATCAAACAGCTTTACCTAATTTCTAAGTTGCACACTGTCCACGTTTAGCTGATGATTGGAGCATATTCATCCTTTCCCACATACTTGAATAGAAAAGGAAAAGATGTATTTGTCTCCTTATTGTATTCTGAAATGCTTATTTGTAGTTGTTATGTTAGTACCATCTTCCTAGGTCTGGCTGTTCTTATTTTCATAGTAACCATATAGCCTATAACTCCTTTAAAAGGTGATCTGTTTTTTTTTTTTTTTCTAGTAAATTAGAATTTCTTGCCTTTGTGCTTTGCTTTTTAAAAAATCCATGATTTGGGATTGTGAGCAAGTAGAGAGATGAGAGGATGCCACACACACTGAAT